>NC_137076.1:53922747-54119477 GCF_951640355.1 Cnephaeus nilssonii | reverse complement strand
TGTTGGGGAGGGGGAGAAAGAGATCAACCAAAGGACTTGTATGCATGCATATAAGCACAACCAATGGACACAAGACACTGGGGGGTGGTGGGATGAGGGCATGCGACAGGAGGTAGGGGAGGCTGGGGAAGGTCAACGGGGGGAAAAGGAGATATATGTAACTACTATATGTAATATTTTAAAACAATAAAAAAATGTAAAAAAAAAAGATACTCTAAAAAATAAATAAATAAAATACAATTATGTTGTTCTTTCATTTTCACTCTAGAATCTTTTGATTCTGTTGAATTTAAGTAAAACTAATTGTGGCATTTTATAGTTCAACATCCTATATAATAAAACCCTAATAAGCAAATAGACCAAATGGTGGAACGACCAGCAGAATGACCGGTCACTGTGAAGCATGCTGACCACCAGGAGACAGATACTCAACACAGGAGATGCCCCCTGGTGGTCAGTGTGCTCCCACAGGGAGAGGCCACTCAGCCAGAAGCCGGGTTCATGGCTGGCAAGCACAACGGCGATGTGGGAACCTCTCCATCCTCCACTGTAGGTGGGCGGTAAGGAGTAAGGGGTCCCAGACTGCTAGAGCCCCGGACTGCGAGAGAAATGTCTGACTGCCGGCTTAGGCTCAATCCCCCCACGTGGACATCCCCTGAGGTGTCCTGGACTGTGAGAGGGCACAGGCCGGGCTGAGGGACCGCCCCCTCCAGTGCATGAATCTCGTGCACCAGGGCTTCTAGTTATATGATAACTAGAGGCCTGGTGCACGAAATTCGTGCACGGAGGAGGGGTGTCCCTCAGCCCAGCCTGTACCCTCTCCAATCTGGAATCCCTCTCACAATCCAGGACTGCTGGCTCCCAACTGCACTCCTGCCTGCCTTCCTGATTGCCCCTAACCACTTCTGCCTGCCAGCCTGATCACCCCCTAACCACTCCGCTGCCAGCCTGATTGATGCCTAACTGCCAGCCGGTTTGCCCCCAACTTCCCTCCTCTGCCGGCCCGGTCACCCCTAACTGCCCTCCCCTGCAGGGTTGATCGCCTCCAACTACCCTCCCTTGCAGGCCGGGTGCCTCCCAACTGCCCTCCCTTGCAGGCCTGGTGCCTCCCAACTGCCCTCCCCTACTGGCCATCTTGTGGTGGCCATCTTGTGTCCACATGGGGGCAGGAACTTTGACCACATGGGGGAAGCCATATTGTGTGTTGGAGTGATGGTCAATCTGCATATTACTCTTTTATTAGATAGGATAGAGGCACCAACTGCCCTCCCCTACTGGCCATCTTGTGGTGGCCATCTTGTGTCCACATGGGGGCAGGAACTTTGACCACATGGGGGAAGCCATATTGTGTGTTGGAGTGATGGTCAATCTGCATATTACTCTTTTATTAGATAGGATAGAGGCCTGGTTCACAGGTGGGGGCCAGCTGGTTTTCCCTGAAGGGTGTCACGGATCAGGGTGGGGGTTCCCTTGGGGCGTGGGGCGGCCTGAGCGAGGGGCCTGTGGTGGTTTGCAGGTTGGCCACGCCCCCTGGCGAACCAAGCGGAGGCCCTGGTATCTGGAATTTATTTACCTTCTACAATTGAAACTTTGTAGCCTGGAGCGGAGCCAAGCCTCCTGCATGCTCCACGGCCCGCAGCCATTTCTGTTTGGGTTAATTCACCTTCTATAATTGAAACTTTGTAGCCTTAAGCGGAGGCCTGGGCCTGGCCAGGGTGTGCGGAAAGCTTTGCTTTCTCAGTTGCTGCGGGCAACCCTGGCCTGGTCTCTCCAGCTCAGTTCTGCCGCCATTCTGTTTGAATTTGTTTACCTTCTATAATTGAAACTTTGTGGCTTGAGTGGAGGCTTAGGCCTGGCAAGGGCATGCGGAAAGCTTGGCTTCCTCTGTTGCCTGGGAAACCTTGCTCTCTGTGGCTGTAGCCATCTTGGTTGGGTTTATTTGCATACTCGCCTTGATTGGCTGGTGGGCATGGCTTGGGCTGGTAGGCGTGGCTTGGGTGTAGCGAAAGTGCGGTCAATTTGCATATTACCCTTTCATTAGGTAGGATATATATATATGTGTGTGTGTGTGTGTGTGTGTGTATGTATGTATGTGTATATATATGGCCCGGTGCATGAATTCATGCAAGGGTGGGGTCCGGCCAGCCTGGCCAGGGAGAGGGGACATGGGCAGTTGGCCGGCCTGCCTGTTGGTTGAACTCCTGGTCGAGGGGGCAGTTTGCATATTAGCCTTTTATTATATAGGATGTGAAGGACTTCCACTTTTGGCCAAGACATACCCAACAGGTGTAATTCACAATGGCTTGTGCGTGTGTGTGTGTCTGTGTGTATCTTTATTGCTGAAGGTATTACATATGTCCTCTTTTCCCCCCACTGACTTCTCCTAGCCTGCCCCCACTCCCCAGCCTGTACCCTAGGCCTTCACCACCCTATCCTGCCTTCCCTCTGAGATTTGACAGTTTGTTCGGTGCTTTTATGTCTTTGGATCTATTTTTGTTTATTGAAGAATGTTTGACATTCAATCAAAATGATCAAGCATTCATAGAACCAGGCCAATATGATCTATAATAAGAAAAAATAATTGAATCAAAACCAACACAGAAGTTACACAAATGATAAAATGTGTAGATAAGAATATCAGAATTGCTATTATGATTGTATTCCATATGTGTAAGTATCTCTAGAAAAGATTGACCAAGTTAAGCAAAAATCTGGAAGATATTTAAAAGACTCAAATCTAACTTCTAGAGATAAAAACTACAATGTCTAAGATGAAAAAAAAACATTTTATGAGATTAATAAAGATAATAAACATTGCAAGAAAAAAACATTAGTAAACTTGAAATATATTAATAGAAATTATTCAAAATGAAACACAGAAATAAAGAAAAATGATTGAAGGGGACAGAGTATCAGGGAGTTGTCGGGATACATAAAGTGGTCCTATAACTTACTGATGTTTTGTTAATAATCTATTTAATTGAATCCTTAAAAGACAGGAGAGAGAACAGAAAAATATTTAAAGATACTATGGCCAAAAATTTCAAATTTGATGAAAACTAAGTAACTGCAGATCATAGCAGCTCAATGAATCCTAAGCACACCCACAAAATTTAACCACAACACATTGTTTCAAAACATGATTAAGAGAACATCTTAAAAGCAGTCAAGGAAAAGACACATTAAAAACATGAAGCAACAATACAAAATGAACCAATGAAAAGCCAAAGACAATGAAGCCACATTTTTAAAGTATTGAAAGAAAAGAACTATCAACCTAAAATTCTAAACCCAGGGAAAATATCTTTGAAAAGCAAAAATACACACCTATTAGAATGGCTAAAATCCAGAACACCAACAATACTAAATGCTGACAAGGATGTGGAACAACAGAAACTCTAATACATCACTGGTGGGAATCCAAAATGGTGCAGCCATTTTGAAATACAATTTGACAATTTTTTACAAAATTAAACATATTCTTACAATATGATCTATTGCTCTCTGGTATTTACCCAAAGGAGTTTAATACTTATGTAAATACAAAACCCTACCTACCCTGCTCAAGAATGTTTATAGAAGCTTTCTTCATAACTGCGAAAGCTTGGAAGCAATCAAAGACATCCTTCAGTAGATGAACTGGTAAATAAAGTGTGGTACCTCTAGACAATGGAATATTATTAAGTGCTAAAAAGAAAAGAGCAATCAAGCCACGAAAAGACATGGGGGAAGCTTAAATGCATATTACTACTGTATGGTTCCAATGATATGACATTCTGGAAAAGGCAAAACTGTAAAAGACAGTGGTTACAGGGAGGGGTGTAAAAGAGGTTGGCAGGAGGAGATGAATAAGCAGAACTCAGCGGATTATTTCTTAGGTAGGTGAAAATCTCTGATATTATAATGTTAATATATGTCATTATACATTTGTCCAAACCCATAGGATATACAATATCAAGAGTAACCTCTAAGATAAACTATGGACTTTGTGTGATTATGGTATGTCAATGTAGGTTTATCCATTCTGGTGAGTTAGGTTGATAATAAGGAACAGCTATGCATGTGGGGGGAGAGGGGCAGACTGTATATGGGAAATCTTTTCCTCTCAATTATATTGTAAACCTAAAAGTGCTCTAAACAAAACCTTACGAAGAAAAGGCATTATTTACTAATGACCAATAAGCACATGAAAAGATGTTCAACATCATTGGGAATGCAAATCAATACCATAAAAGATGCCATTTCACACCCACTAGAATGGCTATAAACAAAAAGATAAACAAGTGTTAGTGAAGATGTGGAAAATAGGAACCCTCATACATTGTTGGTAGGAATGTAATTGGTATACCTGCTTTGAAAAATCATTAACAATTCTCAAAATGTTAAACATAGAATAACCATATGACCCAGCAATTCAACTCCAAGGTATCTACCTACCTAGGAGAAATGAAAACATATGTTCACACAAAGACTTGTGCACAAATGTTCATAGCAGCATTATTCACAATAGCATAATATGGAAACAACCCAAATGTTCATCAACCAATGAATGTGTCTATACCCATACAATAGAATATTACTTAGTGATTTTTTACAAGTAGAATACTTGTCATGTGGATGTTGAAAAACACTATCTTTAGTGAAAGAAGCCAGACACAAAAGAAAACATACTGTATGGTTCCAGCTATGTAAAATTGCCATAAAAAGCAAATCTATAGTGACATAAAATAGATTTAGTGATTTCGTATGACTGGAGGCACTGCAAATGGACAAAAGATTTCTTTTAGGGGTCATGGAAATGTTCTAAAATTAGATTTTGGGAATGGTCCCACAATTCTGTAAATGTACTAACAGTCATTTAATTGTATACTTAAAATGGATTCACTTTTTGCTATCTTAATTGAAGCTTACTAAAGCTGTTTAAAAATACAAAAGTGAAATAAAGACCTTTTTATACATAAAAATACAAAAAGAATTTATCCCAGAAAACCTTCACTATAATTAAAGTTAAAGGCAAGACTTCAGGCACATTGAAAAAAATACCATGTAGAAATGTGGATCAACACCTCAAAAATAAATAAAAAAAAGGCTGTGAGGAACCTTAAAAAAAAATGCAGATCCAAACAGGATAAAGAGCACAGAAAATGGTAACTATGTGGGAAAATATAGAAGACTTTTTACTCATTATTTAAATCTCTTTAAATGATCATTGTTTAAAGCAAAAGTAATAATATATTGTGGCACATATATTCTAAAAGTACAATTTATAACAACAGCACAAAGATCAAATGAGAAGAAACAAAGTTATGTTACCTTTGTTATTAATGAAGTAGTATAAAAGCATTTAAAGATACAATATGTTAAGTTAAAGTTGTATACTATAAACCTAAAGCAATTACTAGAATAAACATGAAGATATATAACTTATAAAACAAAAAAGGAGGTAGAATGGAATAAAAACTCAAAATTAACCAGAAATATAGTAGAAACAATGGGGGAGGGGGGAACACAAAAATGTATGGAATAGCTAGAAAACAAATAGCATAATGGTAGCTTTAAACCTAATCATATCAATAAAATTGTAAGTAGTATCAATATTCACAAATTTAAAGACAGAGATTGTCTTACTGGGTAAAAAGCAAAATAATAATAATAATACCACCACATCCTATCTAATAAAAGAGTAATAAGCAAATTGACCATACCTCTGCTATACCCACAAGCCATGCCCACAAGCCAATCAGAAGCGAGTATGCAAATTAACCCAACCAAGATGGCTGTGGCCACGAAGAGAGCAGGAGGCTTGGGTTTCCCTGGCAATGGAGGAAGCCAAGCTTTCCGCCTGACCTGGCCTGCCTTGGCCTCTGCTTAAGGCTACAAAGTTTCAATTATAGAAGATAAATAAATCCCAGATACCAGGGCCTCTGCTTAGGTCGCCGGGGGGCATGGCCAGCTTGCAAACCACCCCATGCCCCAAGGGAACCCCCACCCTGATCCGGGACACCCTTCAGGGCAAACCAGCTGGCCCCTACCTGTGCACCAGGCCTCTATCCTATCTAATCCTATCTAATAAAAGAATAATATGAAAATTGACTGTCACTCAAACACACAGATGGGGACCCATGTGGCCAAAGATGACTGCCCCCATGTGGACACAAGATGGCCACCACAAGATGGCCAGCAAGGGAGGGAAGATGGGAGGGACCAGGTCTTCAAGGGAGGGCAGTTGTGGGCGATCAGGCCAGCAGGGGAGGGCAGTTGGGGTGGGGGGGGGACCAGGTCTGCAAGGGAGGGCAGTTCTGGGCAATCAGGCCAGCAGGGGAGGGCAGTTGGGAGGGACCAGGCCTGCAAGGGAGGGCAGTTGGGGGCAATCAAGCCTGCAGGGGAGGGCAGTTGGGAGGGACCAGGCCTGCAAGAGAGGGCAGTTGGGGGTGATAAAGCCTGCAGGGGAGGGCAGTTAGGGGTAACCAGGCCAGCAGAGAAGGGAAGTTGGGGCAACCGGGCCTGCAGGGAAGGGCAGTTGTGTGGGACCAGGCCTGCATGGGAGGGCAGTTAGGGGTGACCAGGCCTACAGGGAGGGCAGTTAGGGACAAACAGGCTGGCAGGGGAGCAGTTAGGCATCAATCAGGCTGGCAGGGTAGTGGTTAGGGGGTGATCAGGCTGGCAGGCAGAAGCGGTTAGGGGCAATCAGGAAGGCAGGCAGGCGGGCAGTTGGGAGCCAGCAGTCCTAGATTGTGAGAGGGGTGTCCGACTGCCCAAGCAGGATCGGGCCTAAACGGGCAGTCAGACATCCCTCGAGGTGTCCCAGATAGGAGAGGGTGCAGGCTGGGCTGAGGGACACACACCTCCGTGCACGAATTTTGTGCACCAGGCCTCTAGTTAAAATATAAAGGCAACTAGATTTTTTATAAAAGAATGGAAAAGTTATATCATGCTAACATTAATCAAAATAATGCTGAAATTGCTATATTAATATCAAACTGAAATTATCAAGAGAACATATCAATCCTTAACACTTATGTACCTAATAACAGAGCTTCAAAATACATTAAGCAAGAATCGATAACACTAGAAGGAGAAATCAATAAAATCAAAATTATAGTCAGGGATTTCAACACACTTAATAATTAATATACTACATGAAATGGCAGAAAGTCATTAAGGATATAGAACACTTGAACAATACTGTCAAACAACTTAATCTAGTAGACATTTATATAATGTTTCAACTGAATCCACATTCTATTCAAGGGTACTTGGAACAATTCCTGAAGTAGACCACAGTTTGGAGAATAAAATAACTATCAATAAATTAAAAAGACTAAAATTCATATACAGTATGTCCTCTGACAACAATAGCACTAAATTAGAAAGCAATAACAAAAACATAGGAAACAATAACAGAAATATAGAAAAAATCCCAAATATTTGCAAACTAAGTGAGACTCTTCTAAACAACTCAAAGGTCAAAGAAGAAATCAAAAGAAAAGTGAGAAAACATTATAAACTGAATAAAGATTATGATACAATATACTAAAATTTGTGGTATTTGGTTAAAGCAGCACCTACAGAGAAATATATAGTACTAAATGTCTACATATTAGGTAAAAAGTAAGTTCTCAAAACAATGACTTTAGTTAGCATCCACCTTACAAACAAACAAAAAACTGGAAAAACAATAATGAATTCAACCTATGGTAAGCAAGAGAAAATAATAATAAAGAAGTAAAAATCAATAATATAGAAAACAGGGAAAAAATAGAGGAAAATCCATGGAATCCAAAGCTGGTTCTTTGAGATCAATAAAATAGATGTTTGTAACCTGACTGATTAGCAAAAAAAAAAGAGAGAGAGAGAGAGAGAGAGAGAGAGAGATAAGACAGTTTACTAATACTGAGATTGAGAGAGGTGATATCAGTAAAGTTTCTATAAAAATTAAAAGAGTAATAAGAAAATATTATCAAAACCTTTATGGCGCCCTGCCAGTGTGGCTCAGTGTTTGAGGTCATAGTTCAACTCCCAGTCAGGGCAATGCCTGGGGTTGCGGGCTCCATCCCCAGTGTGGGGCATGCAGGAGGCAGGTGACCAATGATTCTCTTTTATCATTGATGTTTCTATCTCTCTCCCCCTCTCCATTCCTCTCTGAAATAAATAAAAATATATTTTAAAATATATAAAAAACATCTTTATGTCAATAAATTAAACATTTCAGGTGAAATGGACAAATTCCTTGAAAGACATCAATTGCCAAAATTTACTTAAGAGAAAAAAACAGTAACTGAATGGCAAATAAGTCTATTAAAGAACTCAAATTTGTAGTTAAGTTTTTTTTCCTAAAAGAAAACTGGCTCAGATGTCTTCACTGGTGGGGTGTGTGAACACCAGGAGGTAAGGGTAGTTGGGGACCTTCTTAGAGTCTGTCCGTCACAAATTGTATATAGTATGATCCCATTTTAATAAAATCATTTCTATCTGAATATCTGTCACTCATTTGATCAGACTCTTCATTCATTTGTAAGGTAGAGAATAATCTAAGAATGGAGGCTATTTCTGAGTGGGGATTTGGGTAATTTGTATCTTTCTGCTTTGTAACTTTATATGGAATGGGTATGTATCATTTTATAAAACATTCCATTAAGATAATAAAGTCATTATTCTTTTAGAAAATAAAGATTGAATACTCCAGCTACTACAATGTCATAAAGGTCAATGAACAAGAGTATTTCAAAAAGGAATACATGATCAGCAGTGATAAATTCAGCAGAAAGTGTGATAAGCCAGAGAGCTAAGAAAAGGCCACTTGGTTTAGTAATTTCGAGAACAGTTCAGCTTCTACAAAGTGGAGATGGAGAAGCCAGATTACAGGGTGTTAAGCAGTGAGTGAGTGATGAGGCAGCGGAGAAAATGGCTTAAACCATTTATTTGAGAAATTAGGCTCTGAAAGGATGGTATCTCAGCCCAGTGTAGCAATGGAGAAATTAGAAAATTATTGCAACTTTACTCTTAAAGAAAAAATACTTGAGACACCTAAGAAAAGCCATCTAATCAATTTATATAATTGTTCGAAAATATCAATGGAAATAATAGTATCAGGTTAACATCCACACAAGGAGATAATAGGTTTTTGTCCTTAGGAGATAGAAGACAATGCTAGTTTTAAGAAGAAAAGCAAGTGGGATTATACTTGTCCTGAAAGTGAGTGAAATATTTTTTTCCTACAAAATAAAATTGCTAAAAATGACAAGAAAAAAAAAGATATCTAAAAAACAATCAATTAAATATCTATATTAATAAAAGGGTAATATGCTAATTAGACCGGGAGACCTTCCGGACAAAGCCATGGTGGTGGGGCCAAGGCAGAGGTGGTTAGGGGCGATCAGTCCAGGAGGGGAGGGCAGTTGGGGGCGAGCAGACTGGCAGGGAGGCATTTGGGGCAAGCAGGCTGGCAGGGGAGGGGGGGCAGTTGGGGGCGATCAGGCCAGCGGGGGGGGGGGGGCAGTTGGGAGCGAGCAGGTCGGCAGGCAGAGTGGTTAGGGGCGATCAGGCAGGCAGACAGGTGAGCAGTTAGAAGCCAGCGATCCCAGATTGTGAGAGGGATGTCCCAGATTGGAGAGGGTGCAGGCTGGACTGAGGGACACCCCTCCCCCCCATGCACAAATTTCGTGCACTGGGCCACTAGTAAAGAATAATGTGATCAAATTAGCTTTATGTATCATTCTTTGCAGGAGTGATTTGCATACATTACCCAAAGAATTTATATCTGCCTTATAAAATCTATCTATAGAATTTCAAATTATACATTAAATATGTCACTGTGGATGCAATGGAAATCACTACATCTTTAAGAATAATTCTGTCTCACTTTTTAAACAAGGAAATCAGTAAGCTGATTTCAGTAAATGTAAAATTCTCAGGTGTTTCATATTAAAATGCATATCCAATGGGCATTTTAAGATAACTTTTAAATTGATAAGCTATATTTAGACTCCTTTAAAAATACTCCTGAATGACTAGTAAATTTAATGTTATCAATGAAAATACCACCGTCACGTTATCATTTATCTATTTGAATAAATCAGAATTGACCAGTTGCATTTCCCCCAAGGATATTTTTCAATGGAAGCATACCTTGGAGCTAAACTGAAAAGAGATAGATGATTCCAATGGTTTTGTCTACTAAGTTTTTCTGCTGGAAACTGAATGGAGAGAGCCAATGAATCCTTTGGATCTTCTGTTTATACTCTACAATATTCACTGATAAACCTTTTATACAACCCCTGAGCTCTTAGCTCCAACCTGGCATTTGTCTCAAGCATTTTTAGTTAGGTTCATACTCTTAATATATCTAGTTTTAAAACACAGACCTGACTCATTGTATCCATCTCTATATTTCTTCATTAAAGAGATGGCTATAGTGAGCAGCATTTTATTCAGTGTGCCATGATATATGGCTTTCTGATAATTGATACATCTCAGGCAAATATCTATTCAAATTTATTAATCACAGGAAGGGGCAGAAAAGGAGAAGAATTGAATCAAGAGATAAATATTTTGCCCTAGCTGGTTTGGCTCAGTGCATACAGCATCAGCCTAGGGACCAAAGGGTCTCTGGTTCAATTCTGGTCAAGGGCACAAGGGCATGTACCTCAGTTGCAGCCTTCTCCCCAGGCCAGACCCTGGTCAGGGCTTGTGCAGGAGGCAACCAATCGATGTTTTTCTCTCACATCAATATTTCTCTCTGTCTTTCCCTCTCTCTTCCACTCTCTCTAAAAAATCAATGGAAAAATATATATCCTCAGATTAGGATTAAAAAAGAGATAAATATCTTAATTACATGTCTATGTTGGAAAGTGTATTTTTTTACTAAAAAGCAAAATATACTACCACAAAAAAGAGCCATTGTTTTAAAAATATATATACCTCATCAAACTAATAAGATCCTTTGTACCAATTATTCCTAGTTCACTATATTACCTTACACCAGTGGTCAGCAAACTGCGGCTCACGAGCCACATGCGGCTCTTTGGTCCCTTGTGTGTTCTTCAAAATAGACTCACCCAGGCCGTGGTATTTTGTAAAAGAGCCACACTCAAGAGGCCAAAGAGCCGCATGTGGCTCGCGAGCCGCGGTTTGCCGACCACTACCTTACACTATCCATACCTAGGGTTTCATTTTAACCATTCAGAAAAGATATAATTTGGTATTTGATAAAATTTAATTTTTATCTCATCTTCTGTTATTGTTTAACTAGAGGCCCGGTACACAAAATTGTGCATGGGGGCAGGGGAGGAGGAGAGGGGAGGTGTCCCTCAGCCCAGCCTGCACCCTCTCCAATCTGGGACCCCTTGAGGGATGTCCAACTGCCCGTTTAGGGCCGATCCCACCTCGGACAACCCTCTCACAATCCAGGACTGCTGGCTCCCAACCACTCGCCTGCCTGCCTGCCTGCCTGATTGCCCCTAACCGCTTCTGCCTGCCAGCCTGATCACCCCCTAACCACTCCCCTGCCAGCCTGATAAATGCCTAACTGCTCCCTTGCTGGCCCAATTGCCCCTAACTGCCCTCCCCTGCCGACCTGGTCACCCCTAACTGCCCTCCCCTGCCGGCCTGGTTGCCCCTAACTGTCCTCCCCTGCAGGCCTGGTCACCCCCAACTTCCCTCCCCTGCTGGACTGGTCACCCCTAACTGCCCTCCCTTGCCAGCCTGGTCACCCCTAACTGCCCTCCCCTGCTGGCCTGGTTGCCACCAACTGACCTCGCCTGCAGGCCTGTTCACCCCCAACTGCCCTCCCCTGCAGGCCTTGTTCCCCCAAACTGCCCACCCCAGCAGGCTTGGTCACCCACAATTGTCCTCCCCTTCCAGCCATCTTTGTGGTGGCCATCTTGTGTCCACATGGGGGTGGCCATCTTGTGTGTTGGAGTGACTGTCAATTTGCATATTACCTCTTTATTAGATAGTGTATTCTAATATTACTAATGTTGTGTTGCCTGCCTTCCTTAAACAAAGATAATTGGAACTCTTTCTCTAACAAGTTACAAAAATTAAAGTAAAAACTTGAGCTCAATAAAAGGGGAATGTATAGGTTCATGAAATTTAAAAGTTCAAAAGTCCCTCCGTACAGCCATGCTTCAGGCATGGCTGTATGGAGGGACTTGAAATTTTCATCAGGACTCACTGTCTCTCTTTTCATCTCTCAGTGCTTATCTATATTGGCTCCATCCCCAGCAAGTTCCCTATATACAATGCAAAGATGGCTTCCAACAGTTCTAGGTTTACATAGTCAGAGCTCAGCGCACTCCGCCTTAATTTTAGAAAAGGTTCATGGATAAATATCATTGGCTCTGAAGACCTTGGCTTGGGCCACACAGTGTTCTCTTTGGTCAGAAATGGGTCATATGCTCCCCTGGAGATATACCCAAACTATATGGACTAAAAATAAATGACATGTAGCTCACTAAGGAACATCTGAGAAATCTTACTAAAAGATGAGAATAAGAATTTTTGGTACCAGAAACTTGGGTTCTCACTACTCAAGGCTTATAGCCACATCGTATACAAATCAAACTGTGGCCTCAGCAAAAATACTGTGATGCTAATATCCTTTGAATTTGGACTGTCTGGAATTCATGTGTTAAACTGTTCCTATCTGATAAAACTTGTTAGAAGAAAGAAACCAGGTTCCTTACCAACACATTCCATGTTAAACCTTTTTTATCTGAAGGAGGTAAAACAAAAAAAGAGAAAAGCTTGTTCAGATTCATACATATTTGTTGCACCAGCCCAATGTGTAGAACTATGGCAGATATAAATGTATCTAATACACACAAAAAGTAACACAAAACAATAATAACTCTCGCCAATTTAACCAGAAAATCAGTTAGGAAGAGGTCTGCTTCTAAGATACCTCGCTCTTTCACCCTTCTAATTCTTAAGTCAAAAACCTCTTATCCTCCAACTACAAGTTTCAGTCCTACATCAAGATTTTTAATCCTTTTCTAAAAACATATATATTTCTTTTATTGATTTCAGAGAGGAAGGGAGAGGGAGAGAGATATAGAAACATCAATGATGAGAGAGAATCATTGATTGGCTGCCTACTGCATGCTCCCTCCCGGGGAGCGAGCCCGCAACCCGGCATGTGCCCTGGGCTGGAATCGAACCCAGGACCCTTCAGTCCACAGGCCGACGCTCTATCCACTGAGCCAAACCAGCTAATCCTTAAGAATATAAGGACCCCAGCTCTGCAATTCTGATTAATTCAGGTTTGCTATTTGCCCCTCGTTAACTTTGCTCCCTGAGCCTAATAACTGGATTCTTGCTACATTTCTCAAAATAAAAACCCTGCATGTATTGCAGTTCCAAGGTTTCCTTGCTCCTAAGGGTTTTTTTTTCCCCTCCGTGACCCCAACCCTGAATTATTTCCCTTTCATTCATTTATTTTTTCAATGCATTTTTATTGAAAATCTGACCGTTTCTATACATTGTGCTAGGTGCCATGGATACAGATCTCTCATCATTGTCTTCATGTTGCAACTATTGTCTATTCCAAAACTCCTCTGATCCCATGCTTTCCCCAACCTCCTGACACCTATCATCTCAATGCCTACTGTCACAAGTGGTCCAGGGAGCAGAAATAACAACCAGATGCTATGTGTTATGTCTGTGCCCTCTCTCTATGTACCATAATAGAATCTGTCCAGAAATTAATAAATTATTGTGTGTTCTTACATTATTTGTTTAATACCGCTGGTCAAATTTGAGAACAAAAATTATCTATTAGTCTAAGGTGTGCCATAGACTAATGCTGGAGGATCTATGGCTTCTTCTTACTCTCCTTGGTATGTTCTGTTGTTCACCTATATCCCTCTGGTAATTTCCCCCTCTATTCAACCTTCTAGACCTGGATCTCACCCCTACAATCAAGGATGCTTTTTTGAGTGCTCAGATTATAGTCCTCACTTGCCTGTTCGGTTCTGTCACTAAGAAGGGAATCTGTGCTCTTTATCAGACAGGAATTTGAGATGTCAGAAAGAAGAAAGCTATCCATTAACCAACAAATTGGATGAAAATAGGCTAATTACATCAAATTGATACTGAATATGAAACTATACTTTATAATAATGCCTAACATACAGCACTTTACAGATCTAGAAAGGAGAGTCACACATATTATCTCAGCTGGAAATCTCAGAGAATCTCACTAAAATGTTAGCAAGTTGCAAGCAGAGAAACCCATGCAGAGACTCCTTTGCAAACATATTCAACAAAAGTTGATCACAGAAATGTCTGCATATTTGGCAATTATTAAAAAGCTTAACTGCATAATAGTCTTATAAATGCTCCCCCTTCTAATTAAAAATCTAATCATGCCATAGGCTGATTTAAACCCTTCCCATTGTTCTTGGAATAATGAGACAAACATCTCAGAAAGGCGAGCTTTATCATGCACCTCTCCTTAGACTCCCAAACCTATACCCCCTCAGTTTTCTTCTTTACTTCTGCTGTGCTGCCTTATATTTTCAACTCTAAGGCATCATGCTTTCTTCTTCCACAGGGTCTCTGCATTTGCTCTTTCTTCTGGAATGTTCCTCCATCATTGCTCAGTGGTTAATTCCCACTCTACCTTTCCACCTCAGCTCAAGCTTCTTCAGTTAATGTTACCAGTGCCCATACAGCTGTGTTCTGTTCCTTCAGAGCATTCATCACAGTTGTAGCTGTACTTTCAATATTAATATATTATTTGAAAATGATCCATGTTCTCCAATGAGACTGTAAACTTATCAAGAGGATGAACTGTGTTTATTTTTACTCAGAACTGAATCTATAGAACCAATGTACAACTTACACAGGAAATCTCCCAGGAATCCATTAGCTTTTCAGGGTTTGTGGCATATGTTAGTTGGTGACAGCAAAGTCTCTGGAGTCAGAAAGCCCTAGCTCCCAATCCTATCTCCACATTTACTAACATATAGCTTTGGGATAATTACCAAATCTCTTAAAACTTAGTTTATTTACTTTTACAGCAGGAATAATAATAATAATCTAACCCCGTGGTCGGCAAACTGCAGCTCGCGAGCCACATGCGGCTCTTTGGCCCCTTGAGTGTGGCTCTTCCACAAAATACCATGGCCTGGGCGAGTCTATTTTGAAGAAGTGGCGTTAGAAGAAGTTTAAGGTTAAAAAATTTGGCTCTCAAAAGAAATTTCAATCGTTGTACTGTTGATATTCGGCTCTGTTGTCTAATGAGTTTGCCGACCACTGACCTAACCTAATAATACCACAGTTGAATTCTGGAAACTAAAAAATCAGACAGGTGGCAAAGATACATGAACATTTCCTTCTCAAGGCCCACCACCATTCAAATATACAATTTATAAATTAAAATGTTTTTAACTTAAAGAGTCCAGTCAATAAAAGCACTTAAGTATAAACTTTACTTTGGATCAGGTACCATAAAAGGATAAACTCGAATAAAACATGTTCTCTCATTTTTTAATATGCTTTTTATTGATTTTAGAAAGAGAGAGGGAGAGAGAGAGAAACATCAATGGGCTGCCTCTGCACACCCTCTACTGGGGATTCAGCCTGCAACCTGGGCATGTGCCCTGACTGGGAATTGAACCAGTGACCTTTCAGTGCATGGGACAAGGTTCAACCAACTGAGCCACACTGACCACAGCTGAAATGTGTTCCCTGCCCTGACCAATTTGGCTCTGTGGATAGAGTATCAGCCTGTGGACTGAAGGGTCCTAGGTTCAGCTCCAGTCAGGGGCATGTACCTTGGTTGCAGGCATATCCCCAGTAGGGGGTGTGCAGGAGGCTGCTGATCGGTGTTTCTCTTTCATCGATGTTTCTCTCTATCCCTCTCCTTTCCTCTCTGTAAAAAATCAATAAAATTTTTTTTAAAAAAAGTGTTCCCTGATGAAATCCTAAAGTGTTAGTAGAATGAATAACTCATCTAATTTGTGAGGGAATTTGGTAATAATCTAGTCCTTAAATTAAAGGATACATTAAAGACTAAGTGGGGGGGAGGAGGTTCTTACATAATCTCTCTATATAAAAGGCTAATATGCAAAGTGTCCCCTCGAGAGTTTGACCAGGAGACCGGGAGTTCGATCGCTCACTATGATGTGCACTGACCACCAGGGGGCAGTGCGGAATGAAGCAAGATCCTGGCCGGCAGCTGGAAGGCCCCAATCAGCCCTGATCGCCGGCCAGGCCAAGGGACCCTACCCATACACAATGAAATTCTCCCTAGAACATAGGCTGAAATTGTAGTATAGTATCAAAAATGAAAAACAGCACAGCTCAGCAATTATAAATTCCACTCTGAGATAACCCAGGGGTCAGGCCACAGACCAAGGAAAAACATACACTAGTGCACACCTACTTCCCTCTAGCATCAATTAAATACACACCAAATCTAGCTTTTATACATTTGTGCTAATAAAGTCTGATGACTCAAAGTAACTCAGTCATCTAATTTCAATGGTTTATATCTCTTAATCTCAATAGTAACATGAAGACAAATATTATAAATTTATACATACTCAATATTCTCTTATATGTTACATTATTGACTTCATTTTAGAAAGAGCAATGGTTTTTTAGATAATCAAACCTTCAGTAATTAAAAAGCCAAGCAATATAAAGTGCAAATAATTTTATTCAGGCACCAAAAATCCCAATAAAAAAGATTAGTAATGAGACGTATGCTTCATGTTTCATTACATATAAATAGCTCTCATAGGTAACACTATTGACTAAATTTTATTAGTCTTTTATTGTTTTTCTCCATTTTTCTTTCATTGACTCTAATTATCCACTCTCATACCTAGAAATATTTTTAAAGTGCATTCTGCAGTCATGCTACTGAATGCCTAAGGATTCTAAAAGGTTCTGACTGCATGTCAGAAACATAACCATGCTTCATATGATGTCCTTATTTTACACCACAGGCATGTTTAGCTGAAGAGCCTATAATACTAGTAGAATAACAAGCAAAACTACGGAATCTCATTAGATCACTTGGGGACGGTCATTACTGCAAATAGTACACATTCAAACAATCACTCTGGAATCCTAAATCTTAAACTCAACACAGAGATTAAATACCAGTAGAAAAATAAATATGGCTTGATAACTGAAGTTGTTTTTCCTTCCCCAACATGAAGAGAGTATGTATACACTGACATCAAGAACAAGCTAACCAGAGACTAAACTGATGCAAACAGGATGCCAAGAAAAACTCAGCTTTCTGCCAAAGGTTTTCCCCAAGAGGTGAATGACATTTTCCGTAAGCCTATGAAAACTGCAGGGTTGGTTTGGTAATGAAATACTCCGAGCGACTTTTTAATGTATGATTTAACATTTCTGTTCTCTGCTGAATACTATAGGTTGCATTAATTACATCAGGGGAAGCCCATATTTATTATTCAACTGAAAGATTCTCAGTATTTTTATTTACTTAAGAAAATTTTACAATATATAATAATAAAATATGCATTTTTAAACATTTGATATTTTAAGACTATTTACAATTCCACAAGATAAAAATTAAATATAAAATTTTCAGGCAGGAGCACTTTGTATTATGTGATCCTCATCTCAGAGTATTACTAGTATAATTAAAAATTCCATACTCTGATTTTCATGAAGCTACATGTTTGGGCCAGTTCCTGACTAGAAGGTTAGATAGCCATGGCAGGGAACTTGATTTTTTAAATTTTTTTCGGTTCAACTGTTCTCAAAATGCATTGTAGGTGAATGTCAAACAATAGAAAATTTGAACATATAGGTAATCTCTACTGTTGTCTTTGACCTGTTGTCAGTAACTTTCTTCTGTTATTGTAGGTACTCAGTGTAGTTATAAACAGAAGCCATATTTGGCTGCTGTGCTTACTGTTTTTAGTTTACCAGATCATCCCCAGAGATTAGAAAGCAAAGAATCAAACCAAGTTATGAAAAATACAAGCAATGTTGCAAAATTATAGTAAGTCAGGCATGATGCACTGAAGTGTTCAGGGGAACAAAGGCTTTCGGAAGTTTTCACACACACAGTAACAGCAGGCTCTACACTGGGCCCCATTGGTTTCAGCACTGGAACAATGTTCACATGCAGGGGACTATGCTGAAAAGACACATAAATTGTCTGTATCCTTGAAGGGGCATCTGTGACTTTGGAAAATTAAATTTAACATTCATGATTTGTGAGGTCAGCACAAATCCCTTGATAGAATTGTGGCCTAATTAAGAAGTGTTGAGAAGTTTGCATCTTCTCACCAGTTCACATAAACATCTCCCCGGTATGAAAAGTAGGTACAGGGCATAAAAACTGGTACAAAAAGAAAATGGTATAAAAAGCTACCTTCTGACTGAGGAAAACTAATGAATACACAGCATTTATACCCAGGATTATCTAAAGAAACTCAAACGTCTTTTTCTTTTGTAGTTTTGACTTCTAAGTTGTTCAAGGTCAGAGCTGCCTTACAGTCTCTTCCATGCCCAAAGAAGTAGGAAGCGGGAGACAAGATATTTTCCTTTTTTACTCTTCATGGTTAGGCATCTCTTTCCCTACCATCTGTAAGTTCTTTTATTTTACTCCTCCTAATGTTTATTTCCTCTAATTTCACCAGCTTCTAACTCACTCCTATCCTTTCCTGCTTCATAACTAAGAAATCAGGCAAAACTAAAGATTGGTTTAAGTGAAATTCATTTAAAGCATATGTTGTTTAAAATACGGATGTTATATGTTGGTTTTTAGTTTTTCTACTTTTGCCAGAACACAAATTTGCCACAACAAACCTTTCATATGCTCTGTTAAAATACTTTCAATTATGGTTTCATGCAGTGGGTTTTAAGATTTAGTCATCCCACAAGTATTTATTGGGTCTGTCCAGTATACAGTTCATGGCATAAGGAATAAGGGGAGGGAAGGAGGACATATAAAATACTGAAATACTGAAACTACTTTCATTGCTTTTAAAAAAAAAATGTAACCCTCCCCAAAAAAGGCAGAAGCCTAAACATTTAAATAATACGATAACATTTCAAAATGCATACTACTATTTTTTTAAGTCCTCACCCAAGGACATACCTAGAGAGAGAGAGAGGGAGAGAGAAACATCGATCACTTGCCTCTGTAAGTACTCCAAATGGGGGTCAAACCAACAACCCAGGTACATGCCCGGACCAGGAATCCAACCAGCAAACTTTTCAGTGCATAGGACTATGCCCAACCACCTGAGCCACTCTGGCCCAGCACATGCTACTTTTAAGGCAAGACAATAGCTTGAGCATAAACATTGACATTTCTCCTCTCAAATCACACTAAAATGAATCTTAAAATGTAGAAAAAAGACTGTGATAACAAAAAGAGAATGATGTAGAAAAGCAGAGTGAATAATAAATTCTGAGTGGTCTACCATGCTCAATGGACTTAGAGAAGACAGGAGGAAGGAGGAATTGTTGTGATGATGATGTGTGATAAGGGATACACAAAGGGAGGGTCTGTTTTTCCCAGGAGAGAATCCAGAAAGGCTCTAACAACACAAGGCAGAGGCATGGAAGACAGGAGTAGGTTGAAGAGCACTATCGAGGGTATCTGAATAAAGGATCTAGTATTGAACAGCTGAGCAAGTCCCTCCCACTTTCATTTTCAGGCAACTGGCAGAAATACCATAACCCATCTCCAAGGAATTGAAATGGTTTTTCTTGGAAGGGCTATAGTCCAAAGGAAAACACAAGATTATCTACTAAATAGTGTTCATCTTAAATTGAAGCATATCTACCAATCAACATGCCTACAGAAGTACATACATAGTTTATACTTAACTCTCTCATTCAAGGGAGATAGAGAGGTATACAATGGCAAAGGAAAGCAATGCCAGTGAATTATGATAATCAAAATTTGTCATCAATAAGTAAGAATGAATAACAATGCATTACTGGACATTTGGAAAAGCAATAGGACAAAACAAAGTCTTAAGGATTACTGCATCCATATAATAAAAACAGGGGACAAAAAATAATTAGAGAATAATATTTTAAGGAAAATTAAAATTGTGGAGTAAAAGATGATAATAAATTAAAAAGTTAAGATAGATGTACAAATACGGAGGTACCTATTTCAGCCTTTATTGTTCTTTAGTAAACAATGTACAGGGTATAATTTTTTAAACTAAAAAACCTGCAAAGAGACAAGCAACTCTTAATCAAGAGAATGTATATTCAATAAAAGCAAGATACAGTGGATAAAAAGATGGAGTATGGCGGAGAAAAATGGAAACTCTACAAAAGAACTAAAGGGAAATTCAAACACTGTAGAATTTAAACTGGACATAAAGAACAGATGCATAGCATTTTAATTTATTTTGAACTTCACTTTTTACTCTTAAAACTATCTGGATTTGATGATAAATCATATGATCACCTTAGCTTCTGACCTTCCAGATTTGATTTTGCTAAACTAGAACAAATGAGATGATTTATTTCCTCAGAGGTAATATATCTGTAATTAAGATAAAAGTTCAAAAGTGATAAGTGGCATCTGGACTCTAGTATAGTTGTCAGTTTCCCATTGATGTGATTAACCAAGAATATGTTAGCTTGCTTCTCTACTCACATTTGCTGTTCTATAAGAACAAGCCTAACAACTCCTAAAATAAATATATTTCAGAGGCTTTGTAAGTAAGAGCAAGCTTTAAAAAAAAATAGAGACGCCTGCTTAAGTTAAAATATTTTTCAAGCCTACCAAGGACACTACATTGCATTATCCTTGCCACATAGCAAAACACAAAGGAAAAAATACACCTCTGAAAGAAATACTTCTTTCAATCAAGAGTTGTAAAATTGCTTCACTTAGTAATTCTGAAATCTGCTTTTGACAATAATTAGTCTCGTAACCCTAATTATGTATTCCCTGAAGTTTAAAATAAAAATAGTTTAATTAAATTGCTTTCTTCTAGTTAATGGAAGTTTAATGAATAATGTTTAATTGAATTAAACGTGCTTAATTGTTTAAGCATTAAACAATTGTTTAATGAATAAAATATAATAGCACTTTTTATGTTTTATTCTAATATAGCTTATCTGATTTTAAGGATCTATATTCCCTTTCCCAAAATATTGAGATATATATGACACATAACATAACACAAATTCCAAGCAAAAATACAAAGCCATATGCCCATACTACTCAATAATATTAACTTGAAGGCCTTTATTATGGAAAAAGACCTGGCCCACAATATTTTGAAGTTGCAAGTTTGTCCTGGCCATGTTCCCACTTCTCTTTCTTCCCTCCTCTCTGAGCTCCTGCATCTCTTCTTCCCAATCCAGGCATCCAGGGTCCTCATGCCACCCTCTGGATGTCAAAAGTGAACCCACTTCAGTGTCCTCTGATCAACCTCACACTGAAGAACTCCAGGGACTGCACTTCCCTTTTCCCTCTTCCTGACCCCTCATCAAAACTTCCATTAACTACAGGAAAGCAATTTAATTAAACTAAGCCACATTGGATTGTTAATGATTCATTAACAGACCACTTAACCCTCCTTGGGTTATTTTTATTTTAAAAGACGACACTATAACCTAAGGGAATCTCTACTAAGCAAAATATGAAACAGCTCGAAAAAATAGAGAAAAATACATAGGCTTCTTTTAGGGAGATATGTTTGGATAGAAGGTCCTTCTGGGGGCCCCTTAAATTATCCCTGCTGGTGACCACCTACTCAGCCTCAATTCCTGACGAAGAGAATAAAACGTTGACTGAAATGCCCTTTCCTACTTTTATCAGTGAGCGGCAAAGTACTCTCAAAGGAAGGCATTTGACTTTGAAACACTTCAGAAGTTGAAGTATAGTTTATTGCTCCTCTGGGTGAACTGAGAAATACAAATGCTTCTTTTAACTTGGAGTCAAATTCCCAACAGCCAGCCTTAAACACCAAATATCACCATGGAAAAGGTCAAATCCTTTGTCATTTGAAAATGACCTGGCAGGTACTCTTTTTAGATTAATTACATGTTTTTTAACTTTTAATTTGAAGATAGGAATGAGTACCAGAAAGATATAGCCCCATGTTGCAAAGATGCAAATGAGAATATAATGGCAGCAGAAGAGCCTCTATGGTAAACTTCATGGTAAAATTCAGCTTCTCATCTCATCTATCCATCCTTCTAGATCATCTACACACACACACACACACACACACACACACACACACACACACGATAGTAAAACCTCTAAATCCCCAAATATTATTTACAGAGTATCCTCTTAAAATTTAGTTATAGATCATCTAAACTTTTTAAATAACATTGATCATTAAAATTCTGATATATATTTATTGTTGATAAAATAGGTTAGAAGTAATTACAACTCCCTTTTGTTTTGATTGACAGTGGGGGTTTTTATGCCTTATCCCAGGTATCAAATGCACAGAGAAGAAACTATTTACTCTTTGCCTCCAGTTTGATTGATATACCGTATTTTCTGGCGTATAAGACGACTGGGTGTATAAGATTTTCCTGGGTTAAAAAGTTGTCTTATATGCCGGAAAATATGGTACACACACACACACACACACACACACACCGTATTTTCTGGCGTATAAGACAACTTTTTAACCCAGGAAAATCTTATACGCCCAGTCGTCTTATACGCCGGAAAATACGGTAAATCAAAGCTTACCCCCCACTCTAGCAAATTATAAATTTTGACCTCCCCTAGAATAAGGTGAAAATGCAGACCCTCTGTGGTCATCAATAAAAGCCTCTAGCATTTTTCTTTGTTGTAATAGTTGTAAAAATTAGCAACCTAACCCAGGTTATGGGTCAACTGTATTCATCTTTTGGAGTTCAGAGCATACTTCAGCATAAATCTCAGGCAAAACATAGCTCTTGGTGAACTTTTTTTAAAATATATTTTTATTTATTTCAGAGAGGAAGGGAGAGGGAGAGAGAGATAGAAACATCAATGATGAGAGAGAATCATTGATTGGCTGCCTACTTCACACCCCCACTGAGGATCGAGCCTGCAACCTGGTCATGTGCCCTGACCAGGAATCGAACCACAACCTCCTGGTTCATAGGTCAACACTCAACCACTGAGCCACATGGGCTGGGCAGCTCTTGGTGAATTTTTTCACTTCATTAAAATATTATACATTGTCTCAATCTTCAAAATGCACGGGGGTCACTGATAAAAAGCTACCACACAAGAAAGACATAGTTGCAATATCTACATACAAACAATAAATTTCTAAATGATATTTTTTCCTTGAGCCCCCCAAAAATAAATCCTTCTTCACAGGTAAGGAAAATTTCTACGACAGATTCTGGTACAACTTTAGTTTAAGATCTGTCTTCTGAAAGTTTCCCATTTAAAGATGTAACTTCCCACTCAAAGGCACATTTAAATTGCGTGTTCCAGGGCAACATAGCATATTGGACAAATGTGTCAAATTTGGCCTTTTTTTCAAAGACCTGAACCCACAAAAATAGGAAGAACAGGAGAGGAGACAATGGCAACTAAATTTTGTAAGGTGTAAAAAAGGTGCACACGTAGTAATTGAATTACCAGATTCAAGAAAGCTCAATCTGATGTGTGCAATGGGAAAAACCAAGAACTAACTAGTTACACAACAGATCCCCCCAAAATGCCCAGCAACTGGTAGCACCAGCTTCTCTAAAACTGGAGATAAACTGGGTTGGCAGGTGTGAACCTAAAATAAGGAGGAATGGATGAGAGCTATTTGAGAATTGGTTAGATACTTACATGTCTTCCCCTACTCCATTTTACAGAGTATTATCCCTCATCCTTCCCCCTTCCACCTCCAACCCTCCCATTGAAGTCTGGGAAGTATAAAACATAGGGTCTTTGAATTGGGGGTATATCAAGCAACTAAGAACATGGGAAACCTACTGAAAACAAGGGGATTAAGTAACTGCTTATAGGATGCAAAGCCTCTTTCCTAATACCAGAAGACTAGCACCTAGAACTTTTTCCTCCAGAAAGGAGATTAGAACACATTTCTTGAGGGAGTTTGATCAACCCAATCAATGGCCCACCCAAGTCACCCAGAGTAAATTAAAGATCAAATGCTCAGAGCTTCCAAGCAGCTTTTTAGTTCCCTGCTTAGGGAAGATAGGTCAGAATAAACAACTTATTTATAAACAACTAGGAGGACACAAGAAGAGGAATTTTTTTAAATCAGAGCAATAAGTCATGATATTTATGATAACAAAGGCCAAAATGCCACAAATAGGAAACAATAAAATTAGCCTGGCCGGTGCTGCTCAGTGGTTGAGTGTCAACTCATAAACCAGGAGGTCCCAGTTTGATTCTAGGTCAGGGCCCTTGCCCTGGTTGTGGGCTCAAGCCCCAGTAGCGGGCGTGCAGGAGGCAGCCAATGAATGATTCTCATTGTTGATGTTTCTATTCCTCTCTCCCTCTCCTTTCCTCTCTCTGAAATCAATAAAAACATATTTTTAAAAAAACAGAAAAAGAACTTTCAGAAACTAAAAAGCACGATGGAGGAAATGTAAAAATCAATATAAGGGATAGAAGATAAAACCTAGAGAAATCTCCCAGAAATAGATCAAAATGACTAAGAGATTAAAAAAGAAGAAGAAGAGGAGAAATACAAAAGATAGGAAACTAGTCAACAACTGGAAAGTATGATTTCCAGAAAATAGAGAAAATCATCAGTAAAATAATTCAAGAATATTTCTTATTCTCTCCAACCAGACCAATTGAAGTTTGAGAAAGAATTCAACTGGGTGCCCTTCTGTGCAGTCTCTCTCTATGTTTAATTTTAAGTAGGAAACAAATATAGATAGTACCAAATCTCTAAGCCAAATCAAACTATTTACTTAAATTACTAGACTCTGGTCTGACTCATCTTTATACTGAGCCCTGTAGAGGGCCCCCTGGGAAGGCATATGGGCATTCTTTAAATTATTGTCAGCTGAATTCAAGGCGACAGGCAGAGCCCTGTCTTGGATACACATCTTACCAAAAAGGCAGACGTGTTATCAGCACTGACTCTTACCTTTGCCCAGCGTCTGGTAGTGTGTTTTTGATATGTAAATCCAGTCAAGCAACAGGAATGCTCGGGCCTACTCAAGAATGCAAATGATCTCCTTTGATCCTAACTTTTGGTGAAACTTCCTGGTATTTGGGGGTACAAAATAAACTTGCTCTATCGGCTCTGGGTCCCTGTCCCTCCATCAGAGAGGACAGTGGTCCCACTCGACTCCCAGCTTTTTCCTTCTATCTCTGTGTCTTGTCTCTTTCTTTCTTTTATTTCTCAATCCCCAGATGCCTCTACTCAGAACCGGTTCATCTCTCTTTCCGTGCTGGACGTGGAGAAGAGCCCGAGCAAACTGATCCACCTCTCAATAAAGAATACCTTTAAGAAATTCTTTCATTGGTTAGTCCTCCATAATGTTCTTCTCATAGAAAAGCAAAGAAAGCGGCAGGCGCCAAAATTCTATTCCAGAGACTTTAGCACAGATTGCCTCTTAGATTTCTCATAACCTAACAAAGTACAAAATCTTCTCTGACCCATTTAGAACCTCAAAGCTTTATTCCTTGCAAACCTCCAAAGAATTTGGATCTGCAATTCATTAGAAACACGCTGGGATCCACAGGCTTCATGAAGGAGTTGAGTGAATGGTAGGACTCAGCTGAAAATAACCTTCTGAATTCAGATTTAAAGTTCTAAAAATAAACAGGAGAATCTTTTGATGAGCTTACCATCCACAAAACCAAACAGAACCTAGGTCCTAGGTTCTTTAATACTCATTAGAATAAAACCTTTTGCACATTCCCCAAACTTCTAATATACACAGAATGATGTTCAAAAATTGAAAGACATTCCAAGAGGAAAGAGTGCAGTGCAATTTTGATCACATATTGATCAAGTAATTTCACTACAAAATGTTAATTTATGTTTATATTTCCATGTTAGAAATCATGTTGGAAACCTGTGACTTCATCCCTTTAAAAAACATATAATTAGCTATTCTATACTGGGAAGAGCTCTGGAAAATGATGATTTCTTATCACCAGAATTGTATTCCCAACCTGTTCTAAAAGCATATCCCAGTCTTTGTCAAGCTAATTATCTTAATTAAATCTAAAGGGTAATCACTCAAGATGGACAAAGTGATGTTTTTACACTTAATCACTCCAAAAAAAATAGACCTATAATATTTTAGTATGGTTTCTTAACTCCATGACATATCATAAATATCATATTTATTTATATAACATATCATAAATGTCAACCAGGTGTTCAGAATGGTTATTCCAACAATTACTATTCACCTCTGTTCCATTTCATTTAAGAAGAGTTAAAAAACCATATCTCTGAATAATTTCTTTGATCTATCTCTTTGGTCTATCATTAGTATTTGACCCAATGGCCAGAGACAATCAATAGTAAAAAATTTATAAGGCTCACTTATATCCTATACTAGAGGCCCGGTGCATGAAATACATGCACTCGGCAGGGGGGGGGGGGTCCCTCAGCCTGGCCTGCATCTCTCACAGTCCAGGAGCCCTCAGGGGATGTCCAACTGCTGGCTTATGCCCACTCCCTAGGGCATAAGCCATCAGTCAGACATCCTTAGCACTGCTGCGGAGGCAGGAGAAGCTCCCGCCATCGCTGCTGCACTTGCCAGCCATGAGCCGGGCTTCTGGCTGAGCAGTGCTCCCCCTGTGAGAGTGCAATGACTACCCCCTGGTGGTCAGTGCATGTCATAGCAACCGGTTGTTCCACCGTTCGATCGATTTGCATATGAGCCTTTTATTATATAGGATGGCACCACTTTGGAATCTGAATCATATTACTACAGTTAAGTCTGGGATTTTTCTCATGCATTATTTAATATGTATCTTTTGAGAATTTAAACGTATCTGTGACCAAGTACCCTAAAAATCCACATCTAAACAACATCATTTAGTGATGGAATTGATTTTTTTTTTAAACAATAGAGTGCCCTATGCTTTGAAAATAGTATGATTTTATTTTCTCTTTTTAATAAGGCCCTCAAAGAAACCCTGGTCTCTGTTGACAATAATCATAACAGCTTAGTATTAACATTAAATGTCTTTAATTTTTCAAAATGCTTCAACTTTAAATGGTAATTTTTTTATAGTTTTATTGATTTCAGAGAGGAAGGGTGAGGGAGCGAGAAAAAAATATCAATGATGAGGGAATCATTGATCGGCTGCCTCCTGCACTCCTCCTACTGGGGATTGAGCCCAAAACCCGGGCATGTGCCATGACTGGGAATTGAACTGTGACCTTCTGGTTCATAGGTCAATGCTCAACCACTGAGCCATAACAGCTGGGCTATAAATGTTAATTTTTAAGTAGCCTAAATAACTAAATCAACTCTACAAAGCTACATAGAAATATAGTTTATAACTGAGATTGCACAAGAATGCAATGCTACGTAAAAATCAGACATTGGCCAGGAGACCTTGATAGTTTTATATATATATATATATATAGTGGTATATGAGTAACTTCCATATTAAATATTTTCCTATTGAAACCATTTGCTTTTCTTCCTCTAAGGCAGAGAACTCCAAGAGCTAACAGACAACATTCTCCTTCCTGTCTTATAAAAAAAATTGTTGACTATATATTTAAACATCTATAAGTATTTATAAGTATAAAACTATATCATTTTATCAAATCCTAAGAAAATTTATTTGGACAATTTCCATGAGAAAAAAAAATGTCTTGACGAATAATTTAAAAGTTTTTAAAAAATGAATTCATACTATTTCAATACTTACCTTTTTGCCTTAGCTCAAGAAACTTCTAGAAAGAAATTCACTGCCCCAAAGTTATAATGATCTCAGTTACTTAATAATACCTAATTCCTGTGCATCTCCTTTATTCTTTATCTTTAGTTATCCAACTTTACATTATTTTACATTTTAAAACCAATTCCAAATAAGTAATGAATAAACAAAGTTTTCTTGATCCGGTCAACCCTGTGATTATCTCCCATTTCTCAATATGCCTCTTTTCCTTAGGAACCAAAAGAATTCTAGAATCAGAATCTTTCCTTGTGATGTACTAGATAGTGATTGGCTGTTACTATCGCTCTGCTAATATCAGAGTGAGCTTTTCTATGCCAGACAAGAGTACAGTTTCAACTCCTGTAGGAACACCACCAAATCTGACCACAGAAAATAGTAAAAGGCCTCACAGAAAAGACTCTCCTTTTAACAAGTAAGATTTAAAAGAATCAATGAAAATTGAAAAAGGGTGAACATTCCTTATTTTTAATTTCTTAAAATACGTAACAGCAATGTAACAGTATAAAAGTACAGCTGTCTATGATGATTAAATCTTCTGTATTTATAAATGCCAAGTATTAAACTATCTCAAACAACTTGATCATTCTTGTTGTTGTATTCAAATGCAGCATCAAATGAAAAAAATCAGATACTGCCCAGTTGCCAGACATAGACTATTATAATAACGGCAGCTATCTCTGAGGGTTGCCTCAGCTTGATTGGGCTTAGTGGTGAATGTGCACCACTAAGTGATGTGCACCTTATTTTAACATACACACTGTGATGTCTTCAAGGTGGATACCTTGTGATTTGTCATTCTTCTCTTTTCTGCATCATCAATGTCGAACAGTGGTCCTAAATTAAGGGTGATTCTGTCCCATCACCCCAGGGATATTTGGCAATGTCTAGGAACATTTTTAGCTGTCACAGCTGGGATAATTGCTACTGGCATCTAGCTACCTCCAATGAACAGGAACATTCCCTGACCACCACCACCCCCTACAACAAAGAATTATTCAGCCCAAAAAGACAACACGGGGAAGGTCAAGAAAGCCCGCTATGAGAATTAACGCTCAAAAGCTCCTCTTGACATATGTTGCAATAAGGAACCTTAGAAGGAGAAAGGAGAACTCAGGCTGACATATAACTACCTCTATGGTCAATTTAACCCGGGAAGTCATTCTACAATTTGGTATTCAAAGCCCATATTCATTAAGCTTTCGTTCTAGTCACATCCTTTCATTCATTCAAGAATCTTTTTTTAAAAAATAGCTTCATTTTTCTTTTTAAATATATTTTTATTGATTTTTTGCAAAGAGGAAGGGAGAAGGATAGAGAGTTAGAAACATTGATGAGAGAGAAGCATCCATCAGCTGCCTCCTGCACACCCCCCACTGGGGATGTGCCCGCAACCAAAGTACATGCCCTTGACCGGATTCGAACCTGGGACCCTTCAGTCCCCAAGCCAACGCTCTATCCAGTGAGCTAAACCGGCTAGGGCTCAAGAATCTTCTTTATGCCATTCCAGACTAATGCTGGAAAGATTCCTCTGTATAATTAAAATTGAAAAAAAAAGGACTTGTATGCATGCATATTAGCATATCCAATGGACACAGGCACTGAGGCAGTGGGGGCTTGCCTGGGGTGGGAATGGCTGGGGAGGGGGGTCAACTGGGGAAAAAGAAGACAAATGTAAAACTTTAGACAATTAAAAAAATAAGTAAAAGGGAAAAAATTGAATACAAGTTTTTAATGAAAGCCCTTAGGGTCATGTATATTCTGAACAAAAGCTCAAAGAGAATCTAATTAGAATAAATTTTATCAATAGCTAGTTCTTCAATGTCCTCCCTTTAAACCATTAAACTTTTACTCCCCAAATGATTATTTACCTATAGTTTTATAATAGTTCTGACAGTTCTTGAAACTTTAGCACTGATCCACAAAGAGAGATGCTCTAAAATACAAATCAGATGTCCTCACTATGTTATAAAAACTAAATAGTGTCACAGTAGAAATAACAGAAGTTGAATTTCTCTGATCAGGTGCCTTCTATAAAATATGAAATAGCCAGACAAACTTTAAGCTATGCCTCAAATTTATAAGCTTCCAAGCTATTCAAATATAAAACAAGCACTAACAAATAGGCAACCTTGTGCATCTCAAGGCTTATAAATCAAAATCACCAAGGTAAGTTAACTGCATGTCCAGTGGGTGCAGATTTATCCCCAGAGGTCTGATAATCATGCAACCACTAAAAAAAGCAATGTGTTTTCCATGACCTTGGTTATAATTCACCACTGACTTGTAACTTTTACTATTATGTCATGCTGGGCACACTCTAAAAAAGATTTCAGGATTTTGGAATTCTGAAGAATGTGTTCATTTGGTGATATTTTTTTTGCCATTAGAAGTCAGTATAAAAATGATAAACATTTGATACCTGAAAAAGAAGACAGTGGATAAAGAAAAAAAAGTGAAGAAAAGCAGGACTTAAATGTTTTGGAATTTTTCTAAAAATGCAAAACTGACTTGAAGCTTGAGTTAGCCAAATGCAGAAGCCTTCAAGCTCCCACCTTGTCAGCAATTACTGAATCTCTTATGTCTGGTAATTTATTTAGTAGAATTCCCCACACCAAACTGGTAATAAAACAAGCAGAAATGTCATCAAAATTAAAATAAAGTCAGAGATGCTTTAAAGCATTCCATTCTGTAAGTAGTTCTATTTTGATCACACATGAACAAAGGCCTGGCTGTCACAAGTGTTTCCAAAAGTGGGAAAGTGGTTAAGAGAAGTTAATATATTTCTAAGCTTTTCAGAGATTAATGGAAAGTGTAGCAAATCCCTTCAAGAACACAAGAAAGAGAAAATGGAATAGTTGTTGCAAGGACAGACAAGTCAGGTATATTTACCAAACTTGCACCTTGACTCCCAGGTTTAGAATAAGAAAGAGGAATGATGACATTTCTTTGATATTAAAGTAGAGAATTTTTTTTTTTGGGGGGGGGTGTCTTAGGACAATGGGCCAAGTATCCAGAGGTTAAAATGCTGAGAAGTATACTATTGGAGAAACTGCTTAAAACTGAAAGCCTGAATCAGAATCCTGATTGGACTCCTTTCTGGATGTATAACTTGAAACTAGCTATGTGATCACGCAGAGCTCCTGGTTTTTGCCATTATTTTTTTTGTTTTGTTTTGTTTTGCTTTAATTTGGGTTTTGGTTTTGTGCTATAAAGACTATAAAATCTATCTTCCAGAAGGATTCTATGAGCTAATACATGTAAAGAGACTGAAACATATGTTCTATTAAAAAGCGCATAGCATTGATTATTAACTCTCTGACAAAGTAGGTTATGGGGTCTATATGTCAGAAGATAAGGAGCAAAAATAGGAAGAAGTTGGGCAGGAGCAAGCACACTGGGTCCCACCCAACTTGCTGACCCTGAATTCTGAAGAGACCTCAGAGAGTTAATAATTTGGCTAACTCAAGCTTCAAGCAGTTTTGCATTTTTAGAAAAATTCCAAAACATTTAAGTCCTGCTTTTCTTCACTTTTTTTTCTTTATCCACTGTCTTCTTTTTCAGGTATCAAATGTTTATCATTTTTATACTTCAGAGCTTTTCTGACTGCTGGATAGGAAATGTGTCCATTGGAAAATAAGAGTCTAATAATAGTAGCAGATAATACGCCAGACTCAACAATCCAATCGAGGTGGTTCTATTTTTAACTATTAATATTCTCATTCTACAGCTGCAGGAACCAAACAGAGTTCAAAGACATGAGGGAAATTGCCCAGATTATAGACAGCAAATGGGAGGCATGGAGCCGAAAGTATACTAAAACCAAATGCAATCCCAAGAGTAGGCAGTGATGGACATAGTAAGGGTTCTGCTCATGACGAGTCCTGGATGTTGTGAGGATGTCCCATTTGTGCTTGCAAGCTGGGTCTAACCTTTCTTCTAGACACACCTTCTTTTTAGCACCTACCTGCCCTCACTGGGCCAGGATCTAATTCTCCAAGCAGGGCTTTGGGAAAAGACGAGTTTTAGCCGAGAAGCAAAGATGAACAGCAGGATTGGATTCCAGGAGGGTCAAGCTTGAATGAGGTGGATGGCCGCAAACAAGTATACAACACCAAGTCGATATCTGAGATTGTTTTTGTTTTTTGCCATACAATATCTGGGAGAGTACAAAGGATTAAAACCAAAGAAGCCAATTTTGACATCAGTAAAAATGACAAACACATGGTCTGGAAACAGCAGAGAAAGCCAAGAAATTAGTAACTAAATATACTCAGGAATGAATTAGAAAATCAGGAGCAAAAGAGAAGAGAAATGTGTAGGCATTTTGCCTTGAACAGGGTATTAAGACACACTAATGAGTGGAGGGAAGGCAAAAACCTAGGGGTCAACCTTCTATCAGTGGGCGATGGAAGCCCGGGGATTAGAAATATGTATATGTTGCAAAATGATAATCTTAATAAGGTTCGTTAACATCTCCTATCCCCTCACATAATTATGATTTGTGTGTGTGGTGATAACACTTCAGATCTACTCTCTTAAAAACTTTCAGGTATAAAATACAATGTTAGTTATAGTCACCATGCTGTGTAAAACAATGCCATATTTAAAATAATATAAATTCCCCTCATGTTATTGGTCAAATTATGGTGTTTTCATACTATAAAGTGTTATTTGTGTAGAAAATAAAGTGAATAGGCATTTAGAAAGCTGTTCATGACATACTATCACTTGATTATACTACAAAATAATTATTAATAACATAATACAATTTATAACTAAATACATTTTTTAAGTCTAGAAAGGTATAACCAAAAAAGAAGAAAAGGAATTTGGAAAAATAAAAACCACAGTTTATATAAACATGGCTGTCTATGAATGGTTAGATTATGAACATTTTTTGTTTTCTTTCCATAGTTCCTGATTTTTTTTAACAAATGTGCTTTGCCCTTTTAATAATTATTTTAGTTCTTATAATGAAAGAATCTAGATTAAAATATCCATCTTTTTAACAGACCCATAAACATTAATTACAGAAAACCAATCTGTTTTTATAGCAGAATACTGTTTTTTGCTGTTAATAACACACCAACTTTCCTAGTATTTTTTTTTATATTTAGGAAAATTGGTTAGTAACATCTAAAAATCTAAAATAAAATAAAAAGAAACAGAACTAATACAAATACTTGACCTAGTCCTTATAATTTTAGCCTTTCCAAAGTAAGATTATGTCTCATCACAGGTTAATTTTTTTTAAAGTAACATGGATGACTCGATGTTGATGTCCAATACATGCTGTTGATTAGCTGACTCATTTCCAATATAGAAAAATATCATAATGTCTGCTGATGCTAAAATATAATAATAGATTAATTATTTGCTGGGTGAATTATAACTACAGAAAAAGAAATAAAACAGGAGGAAAATAAAGAATCCTCAAATTGACCACATCAAGAATTTTGTGTAAATGTAAAAGACAACAGAGTCTTCTGTTCATAAATGATAGCTGGATACTTCTGCAATTAATTTTTAAACATTCAAATCATGTTCTAGAAGCACTGCCTCAAAACAAGTTTGTTATTTTAGTCTCCATATTCATTGAGTCTTCTTTAAAGAAACTGCCAAACCCATACCAGCTGTCCCTATGAACAAGACTAGGCTAACAGCAGATATTTCTTTCTGAGCTGTCAAGATATTAAATAGATAGAGTTGAGCTAATCTAAACCTGTTCAATTGGAATAAAGGATTACCATCAAGAGTTTGAATTGTACAATAAAAAATTAAAACATTTCCATTTTCTTCCTCAAAAATGCTCATCTCCTTTAAGAGTTCTGGTTTTCCTTAAACATTAATTGTAGAGAAGGTGCTTAGCAATTCTCCTGCTCCCTTCTGCCTGGATCTTTGTCATGTGGTCAGAGTGGTCCCCAGAAGCATTAGGGAAACTTGGATAAAAATAAGCACAGCAGCATAGCTTGTGGTATCCAAGCCTCACTTCCTTACCTACCTTTCTGGACTTCATCCATGATATCATTGACATTTATAGAGATTCAAGTTAATGAGAGAGAACAAAGTAAACATATACAATTATTAGATTGCTAGGGAGAATGTAAGTTGCCCAAACCATTCTATTGGACAATACAGAACAACACTCTAAAATCTTTCTTCCCCTTGACTCAGTGATTCCCCAGAATTATATACCTTCAACTAAGGTCAAGGCAGCATTATTTGAGTCACAATAGGCTCCTTTTTTTCAGCTAGAGCTTTGCTAACTTTGATCAGGTGTTTCAGATTGTTAGAGCCACAGTAAATGGAGCAAATCCTTTGTTCCATTTACTGTGTGGGGAACCTTTTTTCTTCCAAGGGCCATTTGGATATTTATAACATTATTCTCAGGCCATCCAAAATTATCAACTTAAAAATTAGCCTGCTATATTTGGTCAAACTCATCCCTAATGCCTTTGCATATCCAGACCAAATGATTTCTCGGGCCTATACAACTTGAGGGCCAGCCATTCCCCACCCCTGCTTTAGCCTATTGATCTCAAATGATTCTCAACCAGAGTCCCCAGGGCTGTTTGGAAATATGGGGAGTGTTTGATGGTCCCAATGGGTGGTGCAGGGATGCTACATGCCATGCCCACAATGCCTGGATTATTTCCACATTAAAAAAAAAATTTCCCATGCCCAAAATACCAGTAATAGAAATTGGTGCTCTGCCCAAATCCCCTCTTCAAGACCAATGAACCCACCACAAGTTGCTGGGTATATCATTTGCTTATGTTTCACAGCTATGTCCTCCATTGGGCATTGCCCACTGCAGAGAATTATCTTGCCCAAGGGCATTATTCTCTCTCCTATGAGGAACCCATAAGTGATCTCTGGCTGATAAAGGATGCAAAGACCTGACTCCTTTACTTCAACTTGGAACAACTCCATAGGATGTCCGAGAGGACTTGGCTGCTATCCTACTGCAGATCAGCTTCTGCCTCTGCCCATTCTAGTCCTCCTAACTTTACCACAGGAGTAAGTTCTATAAACGCATACCAGTAAAACTTCTGCACTCCACGCTCCCTCTCAGAGTCTCTTTCCACAGAATTTCACCTATGACAATCCCCACTGACAAATATAGCTTTAGTTGATCCCCTCATTTTCCATATAAGTAAAGAAGGGCCTAGAGAGGGTAAAGATCATGTTCAAGGTAGAGAGGTGGCTAGTTCAGCATTCACGGCACATACTACACATTAAAAACTGTAAGATGCTTGAGAAATTGAGAGATAAATGAATACAAAGAAAAAAATATGTTAAAATGTGTATTAGGGGAAATAATAACTACCCAAAGAGAAGAAAGTAGAATGAGAATAACAAAATCATTTAAATTGACTACATCTAGATATTTTAAATAATGATAGAGCCTGAGAATCAATATTACTAGTTCATGGCAATAATAGGAGTCAAAAGAAGACTACCAAAATGTTTCATTTGGGGGAAGATTATTTCTAGGTTCTCTAACTACTATTACACTGTCTACACTATTCATATTTAGTGTTTATCATCAAGATAGAGCCAAAAATAATATAGCTAGAAATTTTCCTCTTAAAAGAAAAGGGCTGGTAAATGGAGATTATCTCACTATTGAGGTTGAGAGTAAAGAAACACAAACCAGTAAATCAAATCATCTTCACTTACAACCCTTATACCTCTTTCTTCAGTCGCTAGTTCTAGATTCCCACTATTCAGCAAAGAAGGCTTTCTTATCCCCAGTGGTCTCTTCTGAACCATTTGTCAATCTTGGAAGACACAACTCAACCACTCTTATTTTAACGTAGTTCTTAAGTACAGTATCATTATATTTTTACCCTGCAACTTGTATACTTATGATATTTGTTCTGTTCCAAGTGCAGAAATTTACCCTATTTTTTAAAGAATCATATAGAAAGAACTACAAAATTGCTGAAAGTTCTAATTGTGATATTAACAACCACGTGCACACACACCAAAAAAAAGAAAAAAATACAAAAGTCTTTTGAAAGATTTTTTTAATGTAACCCCATACTTGGAATTCAAAACTAAGTTGAATATTACTAAGACATTTTTTCATAAAGGAAACATTGCCTTTATCACACTGGCTTTCTTAATTTTCTCAGAAGCATAACTAGTATTTAAAAGGCAGAGAATAAAGCACATTGAGTGAATGGAATTATTACCAAAGCCAACATAATCAAGATAATTTTCTCCAAAGCCTCATTTGAAAAGAATTTCATATTTTAATGTGAAAACTCACAGAATATGTTTGCATTTTACTAAGTAGTTCAAAATATTGTGCCATACTTAACATTTATTTTAAAACATTTTGTGTAGTATTTTTACCCTATCCATGTCCCAAAACAATCCTGAAAACAATATTTTTTCTAACTTACAATAAAAAATTCCCTGCTTTTCAAAGTCTGAGAGATTAACATGAATAGAATAGTAGGTTCCTGTTTATTACCTCATGATATGAAAAGAATCGTGTCCAATAGCATCAGGGGAAAGTGCTAACTAGAATTTACTACTAGTATTAATAATTGTCTCATTGTCTTGGTCATCCACATGAAGTACAGTTGGAAGCAGTCAAACATTAGGACTTACCCTTTGAAAGTTGAACAATGCCAGAGTTATTGCCACACTCGACTCTGTTATGTAAACTATGGTTTTGCATCAATGAGCACCATGGTATGATTTGAGTCATCCTCTGATTTCCTGACCACACTCTCTTTATATTGCATAGAAAAAATGGTATGTTTAGTTAAATCTGGAAAAAGTAACAAGCATTCCTCATTTGGGGAATAGCAATATGGGCCTCCTCCTGTGTTAAACATGTCCCAGTTTATAGCTAAGTCAACAATTCAAAGGCTGAAGTAGAGAAGTCAGGACAGCTTGACTTTGTTGGTTTCCCAGTTGTACAGCTTGCAATCTCTCTATGTCATCGAGGTAACAGGGCACCAAACAGGAACAGATTGTTCCATCAGCAGAACGAGAATGGAACCAGCAGCAGCTTTCTCCAAAACTGTGACTGATCGCCAAATGCGCAAGCTCTAGTTAGGGCTAAGGTTATTTATTCAAATGCTAATAGGAGTTATTGTTGCCACTTGCTAAGTTAAGTTTAGAAACTGTTCTTTTCTCTCCTTCCTAAAATGTCTGATAATATTGCTAGATCTTTTTCCTGGCTGTTAGATTTTGAACAAATATCCTCTTGTGGTCTGTGTGAAATTGTGATTTGACGTTGATCACTCTGTTTAGCTTGGCATCATTCCACAAACACACCTTTAGAAAATAACATTTTCTCAATATCCTTATAATTATGGTTTAGTTCTCTATTAGGTCACTCTTCTATGATCAAGGTAACAAAAAGACTGGAAACCCTAGGATCACAGAAATAGCTTTCTGGTAGATACTCTCTGTTAACTCTCTAGTAAATCATCCCTGGCTTACCATTGCTCTTGTGATGAAATCAAAACTACTTAATTTGGTTTACAGGCTCTCACCATCAGCCTTCTGTTTACTCTTCCAAAGCCTCGTTTGTTTCCCCCTTGAACTCTAACGTCAGCTTCAGTAAACTTCTTCCCATTCTGGGAGGCATCATGTTCCCTTTTGCTTTAGAGTCTGTATATACATTTCTCTCTACAAAAGCACACTTGTTAGTACTCCGACACCTCACACCTTTGGCCTGCCTCCTCTCTCTCTCTCTCTCTCTCTCTCTCTCTCTCTCTCTCTCTCTCTCTCTCTCTCTCTCTCTCATTTTCTCTAATACACACACACACACACACACACACACAAGTTGCCCAATGTCATATGGAATTAGGGTTGCTATAAAAAGATTTATCTCTTTTGTGAAGATGCAAATACAGGGTGTCCCAAAAAAATGTATATACACTTTGAATGATTATAAAGTCAGTGTTGATTAACACACATTTCATTTTCAAAATTTAAAAGAATCTACAGAAATGAATAATTTTTTTGCCAATGCCTGTTTTCAAACTGATGACCGTTCTGATCCAGGCACTGCTGATAACACAAAGCAATGGAGTCATGAACATCAAGAATCATTTTGTTCAGTAATTGTGTGCCCTCAGTTCATCTGTTCCTGGTTTTGTACCATGAACTTTATCTTTTATGTAGCCCCATAAAAAAAAGTTTAGTGGCAGTTTAGGATAAATTTCTTTGTTCAAAGCTTAATCTGTCTTCACCCATTATTACACATCAGTTAAACCTGAAAAGGAAAGAAAATTAAGTTATCAGCTGTTAAAGTGTATATACATTTTTCAGAACACCGTATATAAATTTTACCAAAAAAATGACAAAGCATTATTTGCATGTAATGAACTTAATAAATTTAATAATATTGCTTGTTTTGTGAATATGCCAAGCATAGAACAGAGCCCCAACGTAAGAAATGGAGGCCTGGCTGGGGGACATTCCCCTCTTAGAAGTCATGATCATCTATATTAGTGCTACCAAACAGGCAACCACAGATTGGTACTTGTTGGTGAACTCTTTGTTACAGGATAGTGAGGAGATAGGGGCTTACACTAGACAGTAAATCAATACACGGCTTTCTTCACTGAGAAAGTCTTCCTGCCAAAAAAATAGCTGAATTAAACAATGGGTTTAGTGACTTTGCATAGCACTGAACTACAGCACAATCTGTAAACCATAGAAAAAGAACATAATATAAAGGAGCATAAAAGTAAGATAATATTAACAAAGAAAAATGTTCTATCTGTCGATTCTATTTAAGTTCAGGCTTTAAGTTATATCTGTAACTGCATTCTTTATTTTCTCTATTTTCTCTGGCATACCAGGATGGCAGTTGTCTCCCCGCAATTACACCCTTCTATTTGCTCTGTTCCAGCTTTCTCAGCTGGCACGTGCATACCAGACCTAGCTGTAATAGTAAACAGGTAATGAGAAGTCTCTTCATTCACAAAACATGGATAAGACATTAACATTATTTTTTAATAAAGGACTTGCACTAGATCAGTGGTTCTCAACTGAAGATTTTGTCCCTTAGGTAACATTTGGCAATATCAAGAAAAAATAATTTTTATTTTATCCACTAAATGCCAGTCTGGACTAGGTGCAGACTGGCATTTAGTGAATAAAGACCAAGGATACTGGTGGTAAACGTCCCATGACACCCTGGACTGCCCACCCCCGGCCCCCCAAGGAAAGAATTATCCAGAACAAAATCCCAACAGTGCTGAGGCTGAGAAACCCTATACTGATGATTCTAATGTCCCTTTCAGCTCTAACATGCTCTGATTCTTCATTGTGATGTTCATAAGAATTGTATTCATTGTAGTAATCTAATAACAAGTGGGCAAAAGTGACTTCTTTAATGTTAATTTCTGCAGTGACATATATTTAGGCTATAAAGGGAATAGTGTAATTTAATTTCAGTATAAATTCAAAAATTGAAATGGTTACAATGCTCAGCAAACTTTCATAATGTTGATGATTTATTTAATTGAATAAAAAAATAAACAAGGGGGGAAATGCCAGAATCTTTTGCCTAAAAGTACTTATTTTTCTCTATCAGCTATTTGTTTAATCCAATTGTATAAGATGTTGAAAAACATTCAAGAAGTCTAAATTCAGTCAGCACGTCTGTCCTGATCTATTACAAAGCCTTAAGGAAGGGTCTATATTCTGGGCTTTCCGGGGGAGAGGGTTTGTTTGCTTATTTTCACTGGAAAATAAAGATACCACTTGAAGGCTACCACCAAGAATTTTGGGCACAAAAGAAAAATAGTTCATTGTATTCCTTGAGACCTTTAGTTAAGCTTCTCTGCAGTTAAAGAGAATTACTATCATGAAATCAGTTTTATTCTGATGTTCTCTATGAGTACTCTGCAAATTCTTTAAATAGAATAAATACTGTATGGCAAATGTTCTGTTTTTTATTAAGTCGAAATACTAATTCAAAAGAATAGATCTTATTGCATGTAAAAATTATTTCCTGGTGATTTCTAATGCTTGTTTGCTTAATGGTATCACTGTGTATGTAAGAGTCACCAGAAGTCAGATTTGGGGCCACTTTGCTTTGATGAAAGAAAAGACCAATGATGCTCACAAAGGACATCAGTTGTGTCCCTGGAATTACACCCTTCTATTTGATCCGTTCCAGCTTTCTCAGCTGGCACATGCATACTTGAAAATAAAAAAAATAAAAAAGAAAACTTCAAGTTCCCAGGATGGTCTTTTGTCTTTGGTCTTTTTTGCAGACAGAAGGGATCTTGTCTCAGCATCCTCCACTATAGGTTTGTCAAGTGGTTCCAAAAGCCCTTATTCCCCAAATATTTGGATATCGCTCTTAAGTATTCATCAAAGTCAATAGATATTTTATGTTCATAGATCACAAACAAGATAGGGTTTTGTAAGCCTTACATAAATATTAATGACTACATGCTAAGCATCAGATGCAAAATGAGCAATCATGATTATTATTTAAATTTAAAGGTGCAGGATATAAATTTCAAGGCCATCCATAGACACTGCAGACTAGATCTCAAAGGGCAATGTGGTTAACTAGAATGGGAACTGATGAGTTTTCAAATGTATGAACATTAGTAATGAAATCAAAATAGAACAATACAGGAATACTGACATAATATTATCACCCATTAGTAGAATGTAGTGTTAACAACTAAGTCTCTGTAGTCCCAGTTGCCTATGAGATATGTAAGTAACTTCATCCCTGTACATTTTGATGTTTTTAAAAGCACTGTACTTAATGCAGCATAGAAAATGTAGTCAACCATATTATAATAACTATGTATGGTGCCAGGTGCATACTAGACTTGCGGGGTGGGGCAGGGGCGGTGACCATTATTTATATACTTAGTAGGCTTTCAACAAATAATAAACATCAATGTAAATAATTATTTCATTCTTAAATTATAACAATTACTTAACTCATATGATTGTGAGCCTTTGCGGCACACTATGATGCTTAAATCTTAGAATAAAATTGCATCCCTGCCGAAACCGGTTTGGCTCAGTGGATAGAGCGTCGGCCTGAAGACTGAAAGGTCCCAGGTTCGATTCCGGTCAGGGGCATGTACATTGGTTGTGGGCATGTCCCCAGTGGGGGGTGTGCAGGAGGCAGCTGGTCAATGTTTCTAGCTCTCTATCCCTCTCCCTTCCTCTCTGTAAAAAATCAATAAAATATATTTTAAAAATTAAAATTAAAAATTAAAATAAAATTGCATCCCACCTTCCTGTCCTGTTCCATTCTGATTTTTACACGTTAAATATTTTTCCTCAGAGAAACCACCAAAAACCCAGCTTTGTAAAGATATGGCATCACTGTAAGGAATGCAGAACTATCTAATATTGAAACTGTGAACTACCTCAAGCTAATAGTCTGTGCAATTTCTGACAGATGACAAGCATCCTTGAATATTTTAACTATCCTGCAGTGACCTTGTGAGTTTATTCCAGTGTTGCAGGGTTCTTGGCACACGATTTGAGGACCATGGGTTTAAATTATGTGTAACGAAGCATATCGTGACACTGAACAATTTTATGGAACAGGAGAGTGTGTGTGCATGAGAGTGTCTTCAGTTACATTTGTGTTTACATATTTGGTTGCCATTTTTATTGTTGGAGCAATTCTTATGCCCTCAAGCAAGTTGATGCTCTCAGAGTCAAGTGTCCATCCTGCCACTATAATGCTTATCTTCTACATCTAATATTTTCTGCTCCTCCAAGCAGACACAGTTCCTAGTTCCTCGGTTTCATTTTCTATCTCTCGCAATTTACTTAAGGAGAAGAATATTAAGGAAAGAGATTATTAATTACGAAAGACAGGATTTCTTCTTGCATATAACTAGAACGTGGGATTGTTTTGTCATTTGTGTCAATCAATCTGAATTATCAAATTAAAACAATGTTATTATGTCAAAAGCTGACTTTAGAATCCTATTGCAACTTGTTTTGAAGAGAATCATGACAGTAGAATAAATCCATGAACATATTTACTTATTCTGAATTACATACCTCCCTGATTTATATGCAATTAGGTGAGTTTGAATGTCTTGTACATAAAAAGGAAAGATCATATTTTGAACCATAACTCAGAAGACATGCAGTAGCTCTTCATGTTATGATCATTCACATACTCAAAAAATATATTACTCCTTTTCAGACACGGTGTATATTTAAATTATGTCTACATTATGACTGGATCATTTGTAACAAAGCCAAAGCTAAGTCATAAGTAATTCAAAGGGGGTCTAAGTTTCTTGTTTCTGAGTAGATCCAAACAATCACAACCGCATTTTTACAAATATGACTTCACACAGCTGTGCTAAAGGACTTAGGTTGCTTTTCATTCCTCCAAACGATCTTTTGAAGCATTTGCTGGCTGAGATAGCAAACAGACTTTACATTTCTAATTTCACTCAGGCTTGAACATGATTGCTTTTCTGTTTACTCTCCAATATTACTTTAGCTCACTGGTACTATTTCTTTCAACAATAATCCAATTACGCAATTATCATTTTTCTATGTGTCGGAAAATGTAATAGGATTTAATTTGTCCTACTATATACAGCTATGAAATCTGCCATCAGTAGAATCTACATTTGCAAGCATTTTAAAGAAGACAGGCCAGGGAATGTTTATGAACGTAATCATCCTCACTGTGACCTCTTTTCAGCCCTGTGAGATTCTGTTCTGGGCTTTTATTTTTGCCTCCAGGGCTGCTGCATGTTGAGCTTGTCTGTCTCACACTGGTCAGGAACTGGAGGCCTCACAGAGAAACTGTGCTATAAAAGAATGGAAACTGGTATTTGGCTCAATCCTATTTTATTTCTAACATTTAAAATCAGAAGTTGAAAATGAAATTAGAAGATTCCCCAAGAATACCTTCTTTCTTAAATAAAATGAAAAAACAGAACAACAACAAAAAACCCAAGATGTATTATGCCTATAAAATGCTTACCAGAAAGATTTTCTGTAAAGTTCTTAGAACAGTATGTGGTATATGGTAAGTAGCACTATGTATTTGTCAATTATCATCATTTTTATTATTATTGCTTGCAGAATTTCGCCTTCCTTCAATGCATGAAAGACAGAGATGTCAACAATTAAGAGGAATGGAAAATATATCAAGTTATTTCAAAATAGTATCTCTGCTCTGCAGATAATGGTGGAGGGAAGGTAAAGTAATCCAGGAAAGAGTATTGTTCCCTATATGCTGGCCCTCTGAAAAGATCCTTATATACCTTTATGAAGATAACTGTCTCTTCTATTAATTATTTTGCAGAGTCTGAAGGAGAGCAAAATCATTCAGTTAATATGCCTGTGTAGTATTTCTTCAGGGGTGGGGCCCAAGAAATAGCCCCAGCATGAATTTAATTTTTTGCTTGGCTTACATTCCCTAGTACCTCAAGATTAGCATAATATGGGAAACAGATACATATCTTACTCACTTCTCCCACACTCTCTCTACTATCACCCCAATCTAGAATATTCCCCATTTATTCACCAAGGTCACCTTCAAAGTAATAGCTGGCCTCTGTATTTGCTGGTAGCTCCTTTTCTACATGTGAGAAGTCCTTCACTTACCTCCAAGACACTGGACAAGACTTACAAAAATACACAGGCCAACTTTCCAGGATAAGAGGCCAGTGGCCCCATCTTCATCCCCTGAATCTGCCTCACTTTCCTCTCTCTCTCTCCCAAGGGGTCAGGAGTACTGCCCAGCAAATCTCACCTGGGTAGGGGCTGCCTTCTCCAACTCTGATTCCTATTAGCCAAGATCAGGAGTAGAGAGTCAACCGTTGGTAATAATTATTTTACCAACTTGCCTTGATTCACTTTGTCTTGTTTTTGGCAGTATCTTTAATGGTAGGTGGTTATACAAAACTAGCATCCCATGACTTCACTGGGCAGGCCTAAAATCACAATGTTGCTGTTCTCCTTTGCGTAACTATTAGCAAAACACTTGTATATCTAAGCAGTTACTTGTCTGTCCATACCACTGTGAGGATCCCAGTGGTTTTCAAACCTTTCAGTCTTTGGAGCCCTTTATGCTCTTTAAAATTATTGCATAACCCAAAGACTTTAATTTATGTGTGTATATGTATTGATATTTATCATATTAGAATTTAAAACTGAGACTATATAGCAGCGCAATTTACCATAGCTAAGATTTGGAAATAGCCTAAGTGCCCATCAGCAGATGAGTGGATTAAAAACCTGTGGTACATCTACACAATGGAATACTATGCTGCGGTAAAAAAGAAGGAATTCTTACCATTTACAACAGCGTGGATGGAACTGGAGAGCATTATGCTAAGCGAAATAAGCCAGTCAGAGAAAGATAAATATCACATGATCTCACTCATTTGTGGAATATAATGAACAACATAAACTGATGAACAAAAACAGATCCAGAGACAGAGAAGCATCGATCAGACCGTCAAACCTCAGAGGGAAGGTAGGGGATGATTGGGGTAAGGGGAAGAGCTCAACCAAAGGACTTGTATGCATGCATATAAGCATAACCAATGGACACAGACACCAGGGGGGTGAGGGCATGAGTGGGGGGTGGGAGGGCAATGAGGGGATAAGGACACATATGTAATACCTTAATCAATAAAGAAGAAAAAAATTAATAAAACAATTTTAAATATAAAAAAATAAAATCTAAAACAGAAAAAAATAATAATTTATATTAACCTTTATAAAGGTACTATATTGATTTGGCCACATTATACAGCTTTTAGAGAGAATCAAGAGTACAAATGGAATGGGGGGAAAGGAGGACATATGTAATACTTTAAATAATAAAGAATTTAAATTTAAAAAATAAATAAAACTGAGACTAGTTTGAAACAAAATAAGACAAAAGCACACATTCCATTGACTGCAACTGCTCTTGAATTTTTTTAAATCATACATTCCACTAACCACCACAGAAATGACATTATCGCTGTACACTTATGACGGAAGGCTACTGGGAGCTTTAGGAGTGCTCTCATACCTAAAGACTTTGACACATTCCTATCATGCACAAAAAGGGTCATTTAGAAATCCTCAGGATTAAATATAAACATTAAAATTGCTTTCTATGTACCCCCTCTTCCTAATATATGTTGGATAATTATGGGGAAATTATGATGTTTGGAAAATTCTAGAAAGGCTGCAAATTTAAAATCTTTCCACCCTAACTGGTTTGGCTCAGTGGATAGAGCATCGGCCTGCGGACTGAAGGATCCCAGGTTCGATTCCAGTCAAGGGCATGTACCTTGGTTGCGGGCATATCCCCAGTAGGGGGTGTGCAGGAGGCAGCTGATCGATGTTTCTCTCTCATCAATGTTTCTAACTCTCTATCCCTCTCCCTTCTTCTGTGAAAGATCAATAAAATATATTTTTCAAAAAAAATTTAAAATCTTTCCTCATGCGTAATTACTTCCCAGGAGCTTGAAGGTCACCAGCAAAAATCTCTCCAAATCCAGCTCTATCTCAATTCACTGCTATCCATTAGGCAAGACATTATCTCTGGAAATCCTCATCTGTATTCCATGTGCCAGTTCTCTAAAAAGACACTGACATTGTCCCAGATGTAGCTCTTCTCCCAATATTCCAAGAGCCTGGGGTAAAAGAGCAGAGACCCTAGTTCCATGACCCACCGCATTTCTCTTTCCACTCACAGCTTTTTCTCCCAACGTACAGGGCCTCAAACACAATCATATATACACCCCAACCCACAAAGCCAACCTTGATCTACACCTCTCCATGCAACCATGCAATAGTCACCCCTTGGGCCTAGGAATCCACACACTAGTAGCATGGTCTGTCCTTAGGACACCCAGGGTGAATAGGAACATGCTGGCTCTGGGAGGAGGCTTTGGGCCATTTGGACAAGGAGTTCCAAGATAAAGTAAGTATATTCTCAAGTAGAGGACACATGTCTCTTATAAAACAAAGTCTGCATACATATGAATGGATATAAATAGATGTAAGGTTCGAGGAATGAGGTAAGTGGAAGATGTGTTCCCTGTTACAAAGATATTAAACAGAACAATTTGAAGCCTGTCTATTCAAATAATTTAATATGTGTTGGGAGGAAAAGTAAGAAAAAGAAAAGGGAAGAGAAAAGAAAACACGTTTCCAAATATATTAGAGAGGTAATTAAAATGCAAGAGTTTAAAATAAAATAAAAATAGTTTAATACATTTTTCCTGATGAATTGATTGTATAATGAAATGATAAAAATGATATAGGCATACAGTACTGGTAAATGGTTCATTAAAATCTACTTTTAGTTAGAACACTAAATTACTTTTTAAGTGCAAAGTTTTAGGTGATAGACATCATGGAGGTATTATTTCTTGTTGTTCAAGTCAGTACATTCAAAGTAGTACAAAAATAACAATGACAATATCCAGACCAGGAAAACATATGCGCCTCAACACATGGGTAAATACAAGACTCTTTTTCTCCTGTTTCAAAATGCATTAAGCACCTGTTTTCCACACAACATATTTTACAGAACCACAAGTCTTCACTTTGAATTCTCTTTTCACTTTGTGTAGTAAAACAATGATTTTACCACACCCAAACTAAAGTTTAAAACATGTTTTTATGGCTGTTAAAAATGTGTGACTTTTTCATCTTTCACTTTTGTTGTGTAGTCACTATTGAGAGAGATAATTTTTCAATCTGCACGTATGGTAACAAGCACATTGTACAGCTTAAAAGAAATTTCCTTTTTTTCCCCCTCTTCTTCATGGTCATTTTAATCCATTTTTTAACAGGCTCCACAAGTTCATATAAAAGAAGTAGATCAAAGATGTATGTTCAGGGCTTTTCTGGAATTTATGTGCTATTCCCCATAAGATGGCTCAAAGCTGCCAACCTGTTAGAGGCTGACCAACTGCTGTAACCTATGTGTCATTTCATCTTAAATGGCACTGTTGAATTTTTGGCCCTAGTCCAAATGCTAAAAATTAAGCAGCGTTATAATTTGTTTTTCTCTGAATCAGAACTGGTAACTCATTGCTGGTTAGTGCTCTGACCTTGACACACATTGTATGAAACTAGAGGCCCGGTACACGAATTCGTGCACAGGTGGGGTCCGGTCGGCCCACCCCTATCGGGGCAATCCGGCAGGGCTGGGCTGGGTGGGGGCGTGGCCATGGGGTGTGGGGGGGATGAAAGGGGGGGGGCGGCCAGGTGGAGGGGCAGCAGGTGGTTGGCCGGCCGGCCCTGCCTCCTGTTCAAACCCCCCCGTCGAACTCCCAGTTGAGGGAACAATTTGCATATTAGCCTTTTATTATATAGGTTGGCTCTTGGTTTTAAGGACCACATTGATTCTAATATGCTAACCATCAGTGATCATCCTATGAAGAGCATTCAGTCTATTGTAAAAGAGACTTGGCATACTTTATTATATTTTCTTCTAAAAAACTTTTTTATTATTGGAAATATGGGAAGGAGATGCAGTCCTGGAGAATCTAAATCAGAGATTCATCTAAAAGTAATTTAAATTGGTATTGGTAAGTTGCATGTCATTTTGTAGTCAAAAGCAAATTTTTCTGCCTCTGTCTGCTTTACTGTATTGAAAATATCCCTTTTTGTCCTCTTCAGAGAAGGATCTGTAGGGTTTCTTCACATCCCACCCACAAGTCAGGAGAGTGACCAAGAGTGAAGGTTCCACAGGAGAAAATGGATATTAGGGTATGGATATGAAAGAATCCATCTAGCCCAGTGGCATGGCTCAGTGGTTGAGTGTCAACCTATGAACCAGGAGGTCACGGTTCGATTCCTGGTACATGCCCAGGTTGTGGGCCTGATCCCCAGTGTGGGGCATGTAGGAGGCAGCCGATCAATAATTTTTCTCTCATTATTGATGTTTCTATCTCTCTCTCCCTCTCCCTTCCTCTCTGAAATCAATACAAAATATATTTTTTTAAAGGAAAAAGAAAGAATCCATCTATGGAGACAAGATTGAAAATGTTCAGGCTCCTTTGGTAATACAATATGAATGGGGAGGAGATGACAGGAGACTGTGGCTTGGGGGAAGTTAATTCCTTCATTCTTTCCTGCTCTCCTTCACAGCAGTCAGATCTGCATTGATATCTGAGGCTCTCCTAGCCTCCTTCAGTTCCTCTTCATTTTATTCCTCACCAGTGTTTCCCACAATAAATCTCTTGCATATTAAACTTGTCTCAGCATGTACTTCTGAAGTTTTTGTCCACATGTGGACCAGAGCATTTTCAGGGTGAGTTTATATCCCTAGATCTATGGTGACACGAGCAATAATGAAGTTGAAGTGGTAGAAAGTTTTCCCTTATCACAGATTTTAAGCAATTTGGTAATGCTATACCTCACCTCAATATTATTTTATTTGTTTCTTGATCTTGAGGTTCATTGAACTTGATCCTAGGAATTTACAGTTTTTATCAAAATTGGAAAAGTTTGGCTATTATTTCTCCAAATATTTGTGTGTCTCTTTATTCAGGGAGTCCAATTTCACTTACTTTAGGATGTTTAAAGTTGTCTGCAGATCAATGATGCTGTTTTTGTCTTTCTTGTTGGTGGGTTTTAGGTAGAGATAGGAAGTTAGTTTTTTTTTCTCTGTATTTCATCTTGGATAGTTTCTATTGCTATGTCTTCAAGTTCACTAACCTTTTCTTCTGAAAATTCTAATCTGTTGCTTATCCTATATACTACATTTTTCATTTCAGACATTTTATATTTTGTGTCTAGAAATTCACTTTGAATCTTTTATCTTTATCTTCTTTAATATATGCAACATAGCTATATTAATAGTTTTAATGTGCTTGTGTACCGCTAATTCTATCATCTGGGTCATTTCTAAGTCAGTTTTGATTCATTGATTTTTCTCTTTATTATGGGTTATATTTTTCTGCTTCTTTAAATACCTGGAATTTCTGATTGGATGACAGACACTGTGAATTTTTACTTTCTTGGGTATTATATATATTTGCATTCCTTTACATAAGCATTTTTATTCTTTAAGACTTTGTTTTAAATGTTATTAGGCAGGACCACAATAGATTTTAATCTATGACAAGAGTCAGAAAATGATGGCTTGTAGGCCAAATGTAGCAGCCAAGCTGTTTTTGTATGATTCATGGGAGGAATAAAAATCAACATAAGTCCTATGTCATGTACAAAGTCTAAATTATTTGCTACCTGGCATTTCATAGAAAAAGTTTGCCAACACCTAGTCTAGGGCTAATCTTGCCCCAGTCTTGAAGCAAGACCCTGATGAATTATAAAAATGGCAAGGTTTTCTATTCTGGCTATAAAGATATAAACTATTTCTGGCCTGTACAGTATATGCAGGTTCTTTTTCTCTCTTCCTCTTGGCTTGTTCTTTCCCTGACCTCGACTAGTTTTATCCCACTCATATCTGGTAGCATTCAGCTAAAAACTCAAGGGAGACCTACCTACTGCATATCTCTGGAGCTATCTCTTGGTACAGCTCTCTGTATTCCAGAGCTGTTTCATGAATTCTAACCTTGCTGGCCTTCTCTGATTCTCAGCTACACTCCTCAACTCAAGGAGACTGCTGGATTCTCCTTCCCACACTGCATCCTGGAAATTCGCTGCAGACAGTAAACTGGTTTTTTGTATCACATCATGTGATATAGTAGTATATCAGAATCACCTCCCTATACTGCATGATGTCTGATGTCTGAAAATCATTGTTTCATATATTTTGTCTGGTTACTCCATCGTGGTCAGAGGTGAAAGTCTTGTTATCATCCTTTAGATCTCTGGTTCTCCTAGTTGAAGAATATTAAGAGACTGAAAAGCAAGTGCCTAAAGAAAAAGAAGTTACCATTCTATTCTTTGCAACTACTTACCTATGCACCATTATTTTCTCAGTACAGTGAAATTTTAAAAAATTGAAATTGATTGCTGATAACTGTAATTTGTATCTATCATGTTCAATTTTACGTTTCTTGTCAAAGTAGTTTCATCATCCTCATTGAACTATTTTACAAGTATTAGTAAACATCATGAATTTGATCTTAAAAGAATAATTATACTACAATAATTTTTCTATATTGGTATTATGTGAAATTTTTAAAGTAAAAACAAGGTTCTGATGCAAAACAAAAACATTTGAATGCTTGGCCAGTGTAGTTCAGTGGTTGAGTGTCAACCCATGAACCCAGAGGTCATTGGTTCAATTCCCGATCAGAGCACATGCCTGGGATGCAGGCTCTATTCCCAATAAGGGGTAAGCAGAAGGCAGTGATCAATTATTCTCTCTCATCAATGTTTCTATCCCTCTCCCTTCCTCTCTCTAAAAATCAATTAAAACATTTGTTTTAATGTTTGAAAACACTGTTTAGGCAGAAATACTCCTAGCTTTGTGGTATTGATATCTAAAAAATATTTCCAAAGACACAATGGAGCAAAGCCCAGGTCAGAGTTCAAGAGCCACCAAATGGGTGAGAAACCCTGAATTCCAACACTGAAAAGAAAGATTACTATAGCTCAGTATCTTTCAGGTACAAATATTCTTTTAACTATTTTTATTTATTTTTAGAAAGAGGGGAAGGGAGAGGAAGAGAGAGAAACATTGATGTGAGAGCAAAACATCCATCAGCTTCCTTCTGCATGCCCCCTATAGGGAAGCAAGTTTGAAACCCCAATATGTGACCTGACTGGGGATTGAACTGACATCCTTTCAGTACATGGGATGACATCCAAACAACTGAGCTACACTGGCCAGGGCAGGTAAAAATATTCTTATCTCTAGAATACTGTTTGGGTTGAAATTTTCTTGATATTATTACTCTGGCTACGCAATATCTTTACGTGTTTAATTATATGAAATGTGGGCATTTTTGGCAGTGTTTAAAAATGTCTGAATATTTTGATCTTCTACAAGATTTCATGGGTCTGGCCTCCTATCCCACCCAACTTTTCTACCATTTTCTTTAAGATAGACCTAGACCACTAAAGACTTAATCTTTATCAGAATTCACATTTGTTCCATACTCTTTGTGGCCTCTCTGTCCAATAATGAAATGAACAGCATGAAATTATATCCAGAGGTTGATTTACAGTATCAATAAATTTGCTATCGCCAAGGAACTCCTTACTACAAAATTATTATCTAATTAAATTAAAGGGTGAAAGCACATGAGCCTTCCTAATTCAGGTCAATAAGCCAGCAATGCAGAGGGTAATAGCAGTCCGTTAAATATCTCACCAGTTTTGTTTTTTTTTTAAATTCTTAGGTCCCTGACTGCTCTATTAAATAGCCCCTCCAGCCTTTAGTGTGTTGTTCTGGGCTTTTAATTTGTGTGCCTTTACCATGAAAAAAGACTATTTCCAAAATAATCCATCAAAACACAAAGAATTCCATTTTCATATGAAAATTTCATTTGAAAGTAATTTTATTGCTTATCACAATAGAAGGACTATTTCTTCAGATATGAAAATTCTGAAAGCTGTTTTAAAATGTTAATTTAGAATCTTAAAATCTAAACCTTGAACTATGTACACCAATTAATACTCTTTATAATCTATAAGCATAAAGTATATTTAGAAAGAAGTTTTATTTATGGCTTATTTTTAAAACATAAGATCTTACAAAGATACAACATACTGTTCTAATAAAAATTATAAACATAATTTTCATAGGGAAATCCATAAAAATGTGATCAAATATTCACAAAGGAGAGACAAAATAAAAAGTGAATTAATGTATTTAAAGGGAGGTCTTAAATTATAATTTACTTAAAATTAACACATGGAACGAATCTAATTTGAGGAATTTTTATTTTAAAACTTTGCTACTATATTCCAATGAAGAAAAGCAATGCAAATCCAAGGAAATTATAGTACTACAGTGGCATAATACAGATTTTCATTAGTATACACTAACAGAAGTTAAGAATGATAAATAGCTTACTGCTGAAAGCAGCCAAACAAATTTCTCTGTGATGTTTAGCTCTCAAAAAATCTCTAGAGACATCAAGCAGAAAAAAAAAATTTTTAAATTAATACCCACATGTAGCACAGAACAATATATGGTGTATCATTTGTAGCCCTTAAAAATTAAAAAGAGAATGAATTTTCCAGTTGTGCCACACACAAAAAAAGACAAATATTTCATAGGAATTGTCACCAATATTTACCTGGAACGTCTTTATTTCCAGGTGAGATTTTCTGAAAAGCATACATGAATATACTTCACTTTCAGAGCTGAAGAGATTCTAGCAACCAATTTTATATAACAGATTTAAGACTTCAATGTTTGTGATTAGAAAAGCATATAGGCCACTTCCAAGTGGAATGGATTATTTTTAAATTCTTTTGAAAGGATCTGCCTGGCAATCATTTTTAACATCTTGGAAAAGAGAAATTACTGATTCTAGCTATCTTCTGGAACCCAGGATCATCATAATCATAAATCATTCACAAGAAGTACCTAGGTCAGTGTCTAGCACAAAATACAATTCCCTCCCTCTTTTACCCATCCCTAGTCCTTCCCTACCACATGCTAGGCAGTACTTTCCCTAAGGTGTTTTAGTTGCTGAAGCCAGTGATGGAATGAGATGAGGGGGAGGTCAAGCTAGCTGACTATCTGTGTGAGCAGTCCTATTTTTATCTACTTTACATATTGGTATCTCCTTAAAAATTTGTTTGAACAATGTATTCTAATTGCACTACTGGGAGAGAAAAAAATATGATCTCTGTCCTTCAGAAGTGAAATTCTGTTCCAATTTTCTCTTTCCAGGGTGATCTCATGTCCTCATATGACTTCTATTACCCTCTATACAATGGTGCCCAGGTCTCTATCTAGATTCCTTTATCTCCTAAGAAGCGCAAAACACCAATCAGAAAGAATGAATGCACCTCTGTGTTCATAGTGCAATTTACAACAGCTAAGATCTGGAAACAGCCCAAGTGCCCATCAGTAAATGAGTGGATAAAAAATGCTATGGTACATTTACACCATGGACTACTATGCAGCAGTAAAAAAGAAGGATCTTTTACCCTTTGAGATAGCATGGAGGGACCTGGAGAGTATTATTCTAAGCAAAATAAGCCAGTCAGAGAAAGACAAGTATCACATGATCTCATTCATAAGTGGAATCTAATGAGCAAAATAAATCCAGAGACATAGAAACATGGAACAGACTGTCAAATCTCAGAGGGAAGGAGGAGGTAGGTAGGAAGAGATCAACCAAAGAACTTGGTATGCATATATGCATAACCCATGCACACAGATAATAGGGTGGTGAAGGCCTGGGGTGGGGGGCAGAGGCAGGCTAGATGGGGTCAATGGAGGCAAAAAGAGGACATCTGTAATACTTTCAACAATAAAGATTTTAAAAAATAAAAATAAATAAATAAAAAGATTCAATGAATAAAAATTTTTTTAAAAAAATTCCTTTATCTCCATTTTCCCAGTACCCAATCAGTCACAAAGACCCGAAATCCTAAATATCTTCACTCCTACCTCCACTACTTTAGTCCAGGTCCAAATTATTTTTTGTGTGGACTGTTGTATTAGAATAGAATAGAGAGTTCCTTCCAGCAGTGATGTGTAGGTTACACTGGGAGGGGAGCATTAGAAGGCAGTCCAGACATGAGGTGATGAAGACTTAAGAGGATGGCAATGAGAAGGAAAGGGTGGCTGTGAAGTAAAGTAATAGGAAGATCCAAAAGATTTATTAACTGACTACTCATGAGGGAAAGAGAGAGAGAGAGCAAAGAATCAAAGTGACTAAAATTTCTATGCTAAGTAAACTGGAAAATGCCTATAGAGAGTCAATCGCAGAAAAAAGTAGAGTCAAGGAAGTTGCAGGAAATTGACTTGAAAGTAGAAGGAGAACCAGAACTTCCCAGCAGTAAGAATTAAAATTGTAATAAATATTATCATAAAGTACTAATTTACAATTATATTTATTATTAATAAAATTTTATTACTCATTATTATTATAATTGTTCCTACAAAGAAACACAGAGGCCTTGGGGGAATAATCAATAGCATGAAATGATGTAAACAGTTAAAAGATATGAAAACAGAAATGTTCACTGGATTTGCCTCTGAGGAAACCATCAGTGGGAATGGAAGCAATTCTACAAGGAACTGAAGTGAGTGGGTGATGAGAAATGCAGGCAGTAATAGGTTTTAAGAAGTAAATGGCAGAGGAAGGGGGAAAAAATGGGAAAGGAAAATATTAGGATAAGGTGACTGCTTAAAGGGATTGTAAGACATGTAAAGTTTGCAACATTTTAGAAGGCAGTGCGTAGAAAAGGACTGTCCATGTTAGAAAGCAGGAAAATTTGCCTTCTTTATAAATAAGTCACAATAGAGGACAGGAGCCTTCCATATCTAAGGAGATATGTAGAGAAATCCATGCTGATGTAACATAGATCATACCCCAGCTACTTGGATATGTCTCTGAGTCACTGGCCAATAGGGCAAAGGCAGAGATATTGCAAAGATATTGATCAAGGCAAAGGCAGAAATACTGCAAAGATATCGATCACCTTACTAAACAATGCAAATAATTACCTTTCCAAGGTAAGATTTTTCCTTCATATTTTCAATTTAATGTCTTTTTTAAAAGAATAGATTCTAGACCTAGCAGGTTGGCTCAGTGAATAGAGTGATGGCCTGCAGACTAAAGGGTCCCAGGTTCAATTCCAGTCAAGGGCATATACCTCTGTTGCTTCTAGTATATTCTATATGAAGATATTTGATGACACCAAATATTTAGAATATGGCATCCATTAAATAATCTATATTAAGTCAAATGTCAGCACAAACTTTAATTAACAAAATGGCCAGATGACTGACAGCATATCTGAAAATAAGCATTTATGAAGTTATTGCGTAAAGGAATCACACTTTCAAATTTAGCAGCAAAAGTCAAAATAAAACTAGAATAAAGGGTAATAATCACAAACACATGCAGTTTACTGACTGGCCCTCCTCACCATTTCATAAATAGAGAGTGCTTAAAACCTGCCCTTTAGTACATAATAACAGCCTGCCAAGACGTTCCAAAGCAAATAGAAAGGAATGGGGGAGTGAATTTGTGATGTGAAGAGGAGATACTATATATTTGGAAAATTCCATTTCAATAACCCAGTTGTAACAAATCCCCTTCCCAGATCCCCATTCTAGGAGACTGAAAAGCAGTAATTAGAATGGGTGGGCTGAGAAAACCAACTAAACACAGATTGACAGAAGAGGCATCCCAGGAATGTCATTATTCCAACAATAATGTCTTTATTGACACAGTAAAGTGGGTATATTGTGTTCAGCAAATAATCAGAAACATGCTGCTAAAAGAATAACCCACCACCACAAAGAACTTCTAATTTAAAGATACAAAAGCCAGTGCGATAATTAGTTCTCTAATCCCCATAGAAAACAGTGAAACAGCTTTCTTCATGAGCCTTGCAAATCACATCCATAGCAAGTTAACAGGTACAGTACTATGTGGGTCGACCGCTTCTCAGAATGAGGCCAGGAACTTGGAAATTCAAGCTCTTACATTATAACTAGAGACAACTGGACATATAATAACTTTGTATCAAAGTTGAATTTCTTAGAAGTTCCAAAAGTAAATCTCAAGTAATAATCATATATATTTTTGCATCTTGTCAAACTGTTCATATGGGTATTCTTAGAATTTTCGGTCCTGTTTTACATCCTCACAATGATCAAAGAGACTTACTGATTAAGAATGGTCATTGTAATAGTGTTTGTATGTGTATATGTTTTGTTTCATTGGTTTCTGTTTTTTCCTGATTCTAAACTGAAGACAATTCTCAAGAGAAAATGTTTCTTCCTATGAACAACCACTGAATAAGGCTAACACTGGCTACATATGTAATTGCATTATTTCCAACAGTCTGCTACCAATTTGTAACACATAGCCTGAACAAACCAAAAAGTGCTGATGGACTATCTGAAGCCAAAAATGTAGGAGTGGGTCTCATAATTATGTGTATGCACTTGATGGGGTATTAGTTTTATTATATGTCAAATGAGCATATTGAAATACATAGGTTCAACTCCTGGCTCAACTACTTAAGTTCTATAATCTTGAACAAATGAATTAACTTCTCTCTGCCTCAGTTTTCTCATCTGCAAAGTGAAATGAATTAATACATGAAAGCAGCAAAAACTGGTAGTAACTACTCAATAAATGTTCTCTGCGATGACCCAGAGAGCACTTGAAAGTACCTCCCAGCTCCCAGACCTGTGCCTGTATAAAAACCATGTGCCACATGTGCTGTGTTGGCTTTACTAAGAATTAAATATTAGAGTCAAAAAGAAATGATTCTGCTGAATTATCACTTTCTAAATATTTGGTGTCATCCTATTGAAAAGACCAAATGAATTAGGCTATTTACAAGGTATTTTTAATCAATATCTTTTCATCATAGTTATACTCTTAAAATAAAATCCAATGCTATTTCCATTAGGAAAAAAAAGCTAGGCAGAGCCATATTTAGGGTTTGTTTTTCTTCCTTATCACTCTACCTTTTGCAATTTCTCTCTTTGCTACGTTCCATAATTGAGGAATTACCAGAGTGATTCCAAAGAGTATAAAAGGGTAGATCCTATAAATGATTATTAAGGAAGAGGTCTTCATTATGAATGTCTATAAAGAAATTAGGGTAAAGAACCTAGTAGTTGAGTCTCTTTCTAAAGGCCCCAACACTCCTAGAAAAAGAAGAAAAACACATTTTATGCATTTCAAATTAACTCAAATTAATACACATTCATTGAATAAATATCTATTGAAAATACTAAGCAGTGTACTAGAAACCATCCTATATAATAAAAGCATAGTATGCGAATTGTCCCCTCGACCAGGAGGTCGTCCAGGAATTCGACCAGGGGATGGGGCCGGCCAGGGGAAGGGAGGGAGTACTCCACCGGCAGCCGCTAGGAACCCTATCAGTGCATGAATTTTGTGCACTGGGCCTCTAGTGAATATATAAGAACATACATAGTCCCTTCCCTCAAAGGGTTTATGGTTTAGTGAGAAGCAGTCACATAAACCAACAATTACAATACAGTGTGACAAGAGAAATATTAGAAGTATGTACGGGGTACAATGGGAGCATGAAAGAAAGAAGATCAGTATTTTCCTGGAACTGTTTTAAAAAAAAATCACAAAGGAAAAAACGTGGGAAAGAGATTTTCTCATAGGCTTTCTTCTGCAGGTAATACACTAAGAACTAGGACAAAGAGACCAACACTGAGTTCAAGTTTGGAAAGTTCACTGTGGTCACAAAACAAAGCCTGGATCGGAGGTGAGGCAGAGTCAGAACCCCAGGCTGGAGAAGGTGAGTGCCACAAAGAAAGCAGTAGTCCTGGGAAACAGAAATGAGGGAATGCTTCAACATACGTGTGGGGACACGAATCTATGGAATTTTGGAATTGACTGGATTTAGGCCTGAGAAAGAGGCAGGAAACAAGATGCCAAAGTTTCTAATTTGATTAAGCCAAGTGAAAGATCAGGGCAGCAAGAGGGGGTTTATGACTTCCAGTTAGGACATGAGAGTTGTCTGTGGAATTTCCAGGTACAGATGTTGAATCCAGAGGTCAGGAGAGAAATTTGAGCTAAAGATAGAGATTTGGATGTGAAAAGAACAGAAGGGGCAGTTAAAGGGATGGGTATGAATGAGTGTGCCCAGTTAGCGTGTCGATGAGAGGAGAAAGGGACCAAGAAGTCAAGCATAGAAGAGATGAGCAGAAGCAGCCAAATTCCTGAGAGGCTGGAAGTCACAGAGACTATACAGAGGAGGAGTAAGTAGTGCTGACATCAAATGTTGCTTCCAGGACATGAAAGGCACAGAAAAAAAGAAAAGAAAAAAAAAGCCTATTAGATTTGATAACTAGGGAGCCATTAGTGAGTTTCAGGAGAGGGGAGTGGGGTCACGGTAGAAACTGAATTTCATGGGTTGATGATTAAATAGGAATAAGAGTGAGCGTAAGCAGACCCAGCTCTCTATGGACTAACATATACACAGCTTATCTTATACACACTGCAGACACACTCTGTTAAACCATGGGTAGATGTTTATGATAAACTACTATCTATGTGCTGTGAGATTAAGGTTGCCAGGAAGCTCCCTTTTTCCCTGAAAATACCTTTCCACCATTAACTAATGCCTGAAAATCTGACAGAAGGCAAGCCTTTCTTTCATAGAGTAAAAAATAAATAAATAAATAAACTAAAAATGTCAATTCCTCTAGAAGAGGTAAAACATGGACAAATTCAATGTAAGTTGAAAATTACCCTACCTGACCATTTTCTGAGATGAGGTTTGGGCAGGGCAAGGTGCCAGGAAGGATCTGAGCAAGGGGACAGCCTGAAAGTGCTGAAAGCAAATTTTGCCTGGTCTAAAATTTTATTTAGTGCTACCTCTGTCTTCCATGGTTTTAGAGGTCATACTGTCATAAACACGAGGTAGATTAAAAACCATTAGGGGAATTCCTAACCATTCCCTCTGTTTCAGAAAGAGAGAATTATCCTGATTAATAGTTTTGCCTTGTTTAAATGCTAGATAGCTTTAAATAAAAAGTCTACCCTTATTCCCCCAACCCACATAATTATTTTCAGCTTCTATCTAATAATCTTGATACATTTAATTTGGTTTTAGGCTTTTTACATATCTCTTAGCCTTAGTTAATTTTTTAATTGCCAAGAAAGGTTTTTAAAATCTATTATGGGTATTATGATATGGAACTATTATTGAATATATATATATATATATATATATATATATATATATATATACAAACACACACACACACTGACTTTCAGATATTTTTGAAACCTGTCATAAAGTCTTAACTTTTTAAAATACTCCACTACTTTCATGAGCCCTCTAAAAAAACCACTCATCAGAACCATTTAGAAAGAAATATGACATTTAAAGGAGGTAAATTTTTCATGTATTATACTGTGATTTACTAGTGCTCTCCCATTAAGTCTAAATCTGTCTTCCAACCAGTGTGAAGTAGTCATGATTTATTTGAGCCTGATGGTAAAGGTCTATTAAAACAATAACTTGAAAATAGTCTTCATAGCTAACTTGCCACTCATCAAAGAGATTAGGGAGGGATTTCACAGAAGACTATGGGTCTATCTGTATGAAGGAAATGAGCAACCAAAGGAACTAAAGCTGTCTCACAATTCTTTCAGAGACTTCCACTCTTAGAGGGTCTCAGAAAACTAGGGAATTCTTGGAAACAGCCCACTGGAAGTGGATGTCTCAAAGCCTATGCTCGATGCAGAACACGATTCGTTATCACGGACCAGCTCTGCATTTAAAAAACGCAATGTTACAGCTGGACAAGGAAAACAAAAAGAATGGCTTTAAATTCTTTAAAATAATATACAGCATAGTTGCTTATCACATGGCTTGCTAGTAAATAGATTTAAAAATGGGTGAGGTTTTTTATTGATTTCAGAGAGGGAGAGAGAGGGAAAGAGAGATAGAAACATCGATGAGAAAAAAATCATTGATCAGCTGACTCCTGCACGCCCCTACTGGGGCTCTAGGCCAAAACCTGGGCAGGTGCTCTGACTGGGAATCAAACCATGACCTCCTGGTTCGTAGGATGACACTCAACCACTAAGCCACATTGGCTGGGCTAGTAAATGGACTAAATTCATGTCCCCCAAGTTGTAACAGATACACAAGCTGTAAGGAGGATTTTCACTATGGCTGTATCTACCAAACTCTCTTATAGCCCTTTGCGAGGTAAGGCTTTTCAGGTACTTGAACCCAACAAAGACTTTCATCAGAGGTCTTCCTTTTCTATTGCTGCACACCTAATATATAACCAAACTTTTCAAAGGAGAATTCTACCTCACTCTACATTTTCTCAGCACAAGGACATTTCTCAGTTCATTGCTTCAACACTCCCCTGAAACTCCTCCAGTAATCTTCCAATTGCTAAATCCAATTCTATGTTTAGTATTCACCTTTCCTGGCCTTCTGCAGCATTTTCTGTTCAATGGTATTACAGTTGACCATCTCTTTCATTGCTTTTCAGAGCCCCACTGATTCCCACTTCTCTTCCCTCTCTGATCATTTTCTCTCATACTTCCTAGCTGACCTTGACTTCAACTCCTAGCAGTTTCCATGTTGACATGTTGGTCTTCTTCTACCTTCACACTTTCTCTCCCTTTATGATCTTCAGCTCCAGCCCCAATGTCTCCCAAGATCCAGACACATACTCACCTTTATGTTTCATAGGTTCTTTCAACACACCATAACTAAAACTGGTTTTAATTTTGCCCTATCTCATTCCACTTCAAAACCTAGTCTTTCCATTTTTCCATCACAATTAATGATGATACTCCAAGTGTAAAAACATTGGCATATTCTGTGCTTCCTCCCTTTCTCTCACCCTTGACACCCTAATGAGTCAGCAAAACTTATTAGTTCTATCATAGAAATGCTTCACAAATAGAATTTCTCTCTTCTGCCTTAGACCAACCACTTATCTGTCAAATATATTGATAAAATAGCCTCTTAATTGGCATTCCAGCCAGTAATTATTCTCCATCCTGCAAACATTCACACAACTGATCCTAAAAGCAACTGTTGATCCTGTCACTCCCTAGGATAAAGATCTCCATATCTCCAATGCTCTACCTCAAATGCCTTCAAATGAAGCTCCTTAAACAGGGATGCAAGACACTCAGTCTGCCCCAACCTACTCTCCAGTCTTAACTACTGAAGCTCGTCTCGCAAAGTATGTACACATAGTCATGTAGGACTTCTCATTTACTCCCTCTGAAATCTTGAATAATTTTCCTCACTGAATGACCAAAGCTTCCTAACTTTTCAACTTATTCACTACCTTAGCACAACATACCTAATTCTTTACCTCACTGAAACCTCTTGTCCCTCCACATTTATTTCCAATCTGTTCAGCTTCCTTTTGAGCAAAAGGTCCATTCCTAGACTCCTCCAGTTATGCCCTCAATATTTCTCCCTCTCTCTTGCAACTCTGGCTCTTCTTATCCTACAAAACCCAAGTCTGGATCAACCCAAATTTATTAATTCTTGACTCCTATTCCCTGGGAATAATCACATTTATCCATCCTGCTCTCAGAAAAAAAGTACATTAAATTATATGTTTATAATAGCTTATAATAGCAGGAGGTGTCATTCTGCTCCATGAGAAATTAATGAAATGGATAATACTGGGATATTCTCTGATACTTCCACAAGAGTTAGATTTGGGGGGGGGGTGCTGGGAAACATTGCACAGATCAATTCTTTTTCCAGGAAAAATTTTGTCTTGGTTAATGGAAGTTTGAGCCCAGAATGAGGATTGTAGGGGAGTTGGAGCATAATCTTTTGGCTCAATTTCCAGCCAGCCTACACACAAGTCTCGTCAGATCAAATTGCAGTCCCTGGCCTTTTCAGATGAGTTCCTAACTCGTTAATTGATTGAAACTAAGAGTGATTAAATAATAGCAGAAAGTTACATTCTTCATTTGGGTCTTTGGTCTGAATATGGAAAACATGATTCTTTGGATAAAATAGCAAATTAATAGTTAGAGAAAAGGAATGGACTTACTTCCTATCTGTGGAATGGTGTTTTGCATTTAACATCCATTACCAACTTCAGCCATCATGCAGTAGTCCAACCTGGGTTCCAGGTGTGGGTCCTGAAAGTTGTCCATGGGTAACTCAGGGCAAAAGGCAGAGAAGAACCCTTCCTACCCAGAAAGAGGGTTTGGAATGGGGCCTTTCTTGAAGTGAACCAAAAGTAGAGTATTAGTACATTTGTGATTCTGTTCAGATAAGAACAGGAAAAAATCAAGGAGTAAACACAGGAACAAAGCAGAAGCACACCTATTGTAAGCGATAGAAAACAAGTGAGGGGAGCTGGGGCACTCCAACCCACGTTTGAACAGATAGGATTCAAGGTCAGAATCAGGCAGTGGGAAGTTCCCATCCCTACTTTTAGGTGGACAGCTTAGGAGAATCAAGTATGGCCTCAGAAACTTTGTGAAGAGCTTGTCTCAGATTCACTGTACCCTGCAATCTCAGAGCACCTCTGCTTGGCAACTATCCCCACGAGTGGGCTTAGCAGTTCCCAGCCATCTGTATTTGTGTCGATTGCCATAAGGAACCTTCTTTTTTTTTGCCTTCTCAAGGGATGTCAAAGGTATTTTTTTCCAGCAAATAGCAAATGAATCCTGAATCATCATCACCAAAGGAATCTTAGTTTTCTTTTCTCCTGCCAACATCTGTATTAGCCTGTTGGCAAATACAAACAAAACCCAAAGCAAAGTAGTCTTGTTTTCACACATGATTATTTAGGACTATTTTGAAAGGGCAAGTTGCAGTTGCTCTTTAAAAGGCCGAAGACACAGCTTTCAGGAAAGAGAGGAAAAAGGAAGAAAGGATAACAGAGAGACCACCAGCATGCCAGAGGGGGAAAGGTGGAAGTCATTTATTTGACTCATTTTCCTGGCAGCATTAATTTATGATTCTTGGAAACTTCTGGCAAGGAAGTGGGAGGAAGGGTTTCAAGAATTCATAAAATTATTTTTAAAGGAGGGGGCGGGGAGGATGTACAGTGCATCTAGTCCAGTTCTATTATTTCATAGATTTAGAAAAGAAAAGGAAAAGAGGCTAATATTTACTGTAGTCCCAGGGTTTGCCAAATACTTTATATTTGTTATCTTATTTATCCTTTTTGATCAAGGGGGGTCAAAAGGGGACATGTAGACATGTACTTTCAACAATAAAGATTCTTTAAAAATAAAAAAGTAAAAGCATGAAGTAATGCTCTCTCTATTTTACAAGGATATAAATGAAGACTCAGCAAGGTCAAGTAAGTTTTCTAAGGGCATGCAGCTAGTAAATGAAAGAGTCAAGATTTACTAATCCAGACTTTTCTGGATCCTGAGCCTCTTTCTTTCCACAAAGAGGTACTAGAAGGTTAAAAGGTTGTCCCGGGCAATGTAACCAGTTAAGGAAGGGCAACTAGGTCTCCTGACTCCCAGCCTTTAGTCACTGTAACACTACAATTTCAATGTTTTTAACTGAAGGCAGATGACACTGTGAATTAAATTACCCCATCCATTCAGCATGAAGAACATCTGCTGTTTTTGCCTCCCCAGTACTAATCTTTCCTACCTTCCCTCCAGCCCCTGCTTCACATCTGCCCCAAATTCACCATTGCACTGGACCAGTCACTGACCCTCACTTCACAATTCCCCTCCTCATTTCATTTTCTCCTCTCAGAAACTATCTGTCCTTTCCCTCATTCCCAGAGGACCCAGCTGTTTTCTTAGGAAACGATACCTTCATTTAAGGAACACGTTAACGAATAAAGACATGATGCTAATAAAGGTTTAATGCCACCGCTGTCTCTAAATGCTCATAGGACTTTCTCTGATTATCTGAAAAGATATTGATAGCAACCTCTACCTTCTGTCCTAGTTATAGGTCTCATCCTTCAGCTGGCCTGTAAACTCCTTGACATGTAAGACCTACATTTAATTTAGAGATAGTCAAAGTGCGTTGGTGGTGGAGAGAAGTTAGATATCACTTTCCATCTGAGAAAACAGACAAAAGTAAGGAAGGGTGTATGTAATCTTTGAATTGAACCTTAAAGAATTTGGAAATTTGAATATATGAAGACTAAAAAGGCCTGTCACAACAAAGGAAGATCTTGGGATAAGGCTAAGTTCTAATTGGTATTTATGAAGAAAAGAGAGTTATCCAGTTTGGTTTAGAGCTCAGAGTGTCTGATAAAAAAAAACCATCAGAATATTTATCTTTAAGTACAGATTTTTCACTCGCATATATCTTATGCACATAACTTGCACAAGCACCTCAGAGAAATCATGCTTTCACTGTTGTACTGTATGTTGTGCTCCTTACACTTTTCAAGGTTGATCAAGGAAAGGAAAAAAAAGGGGGAGTAAAAATGGTCAGTACCTCCTGACATTGTTGCCTAGTTGACCTGGAAGCCAAAGAATCATTGTAGCCTGCTACAGGAAACACTGAGCAAAGAATCATACACTCATTGATGAGAAGATGCAAAAACACCTAAGATGGTCTTAATCTATACCTGAAAATGACTACTGCGCAGCCTGTACAGCAGGATATGAATTCAATGCTGACATTGCCACATATTTTTCTGTAAGTTGTCCTTGGTTTCGTTATGAATACAAGGCATTCTTATGAAATAGTTTTAAAACATGAACCATGTTTTAAAAGCATGGATGCTGCCTCACTGCATTTGTGCTCCTTCTAGTATTTCAAAGAGAATGAATAAAGAAGAAAAATGTTCTAATCATTTGGAAATTTCCATTGAGGAAATTCAATCATATCTTCATCCAACAAATATTTATTGCACCATCCTGTCTGACAGGCGCTTTTTCTAGTCACTGTAAATGCAACAATGAACAAAACAGACAAAAGTTCCTGCCCTCACAGGGTTTACATTATAGTGTAGGGAGATAAACAATAAATAAAATTAATAAGTAAGGTATGTAATTATTAGATGGTGGTGAGTGCTATGGAGAAAACTAAAGTGTAAGAAGGGGGAAGGACTAGTGATTTTCAAATAGGATAATCAGGAAAGTCCTCACAGAGAAAGAGACATTAAGGCAAAAAAGATTTGACAGCATGAAGCAAAACAGTCATGTGATTATCAGAGGTACAAGCATTCCAGGCAGAGGGAACAGCAAATAAAATAAAAAATCCTGAGGTGGGAGCAGATAACGTAGGAAGGGCAAGGAGGTCAGTCCCCTGCTGCCACTGGGGATTTGGGCAGTAGGGAGGGAGTCTCCTGGTAGAGTACAGGAAGTTAGCACAGACAGGGGAATATGTAGTTTAGACTGATGGGTTTGGGAGTGGAGAAACCAAGGTAGTAAAATGACATGGAGAGACCCTTTCTATAAAATAACAGCCAAATAAAAGAGGTGGCCTCATGAAGGAGGAAAGAGGCTTTCACCTAAAATGGAACTCCAGCCTTCCTACAGGAAGGTCCGTAGTAACTGGGGAGAAGGTTCACCACCAGGGAGAGTGGCGGCCCTGGCAGCGTGAGGACTCCCACGACTGGACAGGCCGTCCCACTCCCACTCTGGTTTCTTCTTGCTGCCTGTGAACTTCGTGGAAATGACACAACCCAGACAAATAGGGATTTTGTAAGAGTATTAGCACTAACGTGTAATCTACAGGCTTCATCTTTGGCATGGCTGGTTCTGTTTTCTCTGATGGTTGAATCTTTCCCAGAATTTTTGCAGAGAGGCAGAAAAGGCCGTTTGGGTTGGAAGACTGTGTTTAAAATAGCAGATATTTCCAGAGATGCTAAGGGAAAAGGCAGTTTCTCAATAAAAAGCGGTATACCTAATCTAGGAACCTGAAGGACGCTGAGGGGGGGGGGGCTGTACCTGACCCAAGTAAAGTGTATAAAAACAGTCTATTCGAACTATTGATTTAACAAATGTCTTGACAATCATTTGCTTTATTGAATGGTATTCTTCTATTATGTTCTGATATACAAACAGTAGATCATAAATTTAAATTACATATCTTAACCCCACTATAAGCATTTAACTCTTATCAAATATTTATAGGATAGAAAACAAAGACCGAATTATTAAATTCCATCACCAAGTGTTAAAGATAAGCTATCTAGAACCAATTAAAATGTATATGCTTGAATGCTTCTTCATTTCAAAAAGCTGGCAACAAAAAAAAAAAAGAAAAGAAAAACTTTGCCTCACTAAAAATATCCATGCCAAATTGCAAACATATATGGGGAAGTTGTCATCAAGAACAGCCAGGAAAATTCTTTCAAAATACCTGAAACCAATATAACAGTAATTATTATTCACTTGAAAGCTCTGAGCTTAGCATGGCTTCTATATTTATGTGATCTTTAAGTGATCACATTTGATTGTTTCATTTCACAGTAAAGCAATGTCATATCTAATGATGTTATCAACCTCAGAAAAACATAACTGTTGTAACAGGTATCTTAATCCTGCTAAATCAGTGGTTTGTCACTAATTTGCTACCACACTAATTTTATACAAGTACAAACACCATACATAGCAATCCACCTGAATTTACTGGGATTAATAACTAAGTCTTTTCTTCACCAACACTGCCATCTTCTGTTTAGTATGGACTTTACTTTTATCTCTATGGCTTCAATAGTGGTGAAATTTACTTTGGACTCCTGTCTAATTAAATTTAGATGAAACCATAAAGAATGTCTACTTGTGCCCCTACATTCTACAGATAAAACACTGAGGCCCAAAGGGATTAAGTCACTTGCCCAATGTCCTACAGCCATTTTGTCTAAATTGGAACTCACAGATTATCGATTCTCTCTGGTTCTCTTTTCATTAACTTGGATATGATTAAATCATACAGAGTGGAGATGTTTTATCAGGAGCTTAATAATGGTTTTCTCCAAGAATCAGATTTGCTTACTAACATTAAATATTATTTTACCATGAACAAACATTACACTTTCAATTTTTTAAAAATTTGTGCTTGTTCAGTGTGTGGACTTAAATAGAAAAATTATTCAGCTTTAAAAATTTTATATTTATTCAGTATGTGGACTTAAACAGAAAAAAAATTGTATGTGGCCATAAAAGCAGATAATAAATAATTTTTTTTTTCTTTTACTCTCCTCCATTTTCTTCTCCTCGGTTATAAAAACTTTTTGTCAAGTAGAGCACAATACCAATGCTAATGGGAAGATTTCTGGAAAAGCAAGGGACAAGAACTACATCACATATATTTAGGAGTAATTAAACAAGAATTGTATTGTGGCCCTAACTGGTTTGGCTCAGTGTATAGAGCATCGGCCTGCAGACTCAAGGGTCCCGGGTTCGATTCCGGTCAAGGGCATGTACCTTGGTTGCGGGCACATCCCCAGTGGGGAGTGTGCAAGAGGCAGCTGAATCGATGTTTCTCTCTCATTGATGTTTCTAACTCTCTATCCCTCTCTGTTCCTCTCTGTAAAAAATTAATAAAATATTTTTTAAAAAAGAATTGTATTGTGAAGTTTTATTAGTAAACCTATAGATATATCTAAAAGTGAACAATTATAAATTTAAACGTATTTAGGAGTTTTTTAAAGTTTTCTACTAACTTAAATGTCTCATTCAACTAAGTTGGATGTAAATAGGATGAGCATTTCTGGTATAAAGCCCATTTTGTAATTCTAACATATTAGATATTTGTTAAGGATATTTATCCCATGAAGAATATTGATCTGTGGTTTTCTTGTAATGTTGGGTGTTTTTTTTTCCATTTTAATTTCTTTATTGATTGAGGTATTACATATTTGTTCTCATCCCCCCATAACCTTCCCAGCCCCACCCCCACACTCATGCCCTCACTAATGTTGGTTTGATAGTAGAGTAATGTTGGCCTCATAAAATGAGTATAGCCCCCTCTCCTGTTTTCTGGAAGAGTTTTTACAAGATTGGGAATATTTATTTATTATATGTTTTCTAGAATTTGCCAGTAAAACTATCTGGGCATGAGGTTTCATTTGAAGCAAGGTTTCTATTTATGAATTAACATTCTTTAATAGATATAGATCTATTCTTTTTTCCATTTTTTTCTTATTTCATTTTGCTAATTGGTATCTCTCAATGATTCGTCCATTTCATCTAAGTCTGTGGTTCTCAACCTTTCTAATGCCGCGACCCTTTAATACAGTTCCTCATGTTGTGGTGACCCCCAACCATAAAATTATTTTCGTTGCTACTTCATAACTGTAATTTTGCTACTGTTGTGAATCGTAATGTAAATATCTGTGTTTTCCGACGGTCTTAGGCGACCCTGCTAGCAGTTCTCAACCTGTGGGAACTAGGATCGGGCCTAAACAGGCAGTTGGACATCCCTCAAGGGGTCCCAGATTGGAGACGGTGCAGGCTCTGGGCTGAGGGAGACACAGCCCCGTGCACGAATTTTGTGCACTGGGCCTCTAGTAGTTTAATAAGAGTTTATCAACTGTATTAGTTTTTTCAAAGAACTAGTCTTTGTATTATTTTTACCTAATGTTTGTCTTATTTTTATTTCATTAATTTTTTCTATTTATTATTTTTCCTTCTACTTTGGGTGGTTTTTTTTTCTAGCTTCAAATGGTGGAGACAGAGTTCACTAAATTTAAACTACTCTTCTTTTCTAATATGGGTATTTAATGATACATCTCTAGGCCCTGTTTAGCAGAATTTTACAAATTTTGATATACTGTCTTCATTAAAATTTTACTTCTATTTTCTGATTTCCCTTGCTTTTCTTCTTGGACCCATGTGTTTTTTAGTGTATATTATTTAATATCCAAATATTTCAGGATTCTCAAGATTATTTTGGTAACTTATTTAATTCAGTTGTGGTCCTAGAACAATCTTCATATTTCAATTTTTTTAAGCAGTTGAGAACTGTCTTAGTCCAGCATATAGTCTATCTTGGAGAATTATTTTTTTTACTTTAAAAAGAATGCATATTCTGGACATTGTTTAGATGAGTATTGTACTAATGATACTTAGATCAAGTTGGTTTACTTATTTTTTATATCTACATACATTTACTTTTTAAATTTTTTTCAATAATTTTTACATTATTGAACTCACCCTAAAATGTTACCAAATCATAACTGAGTTTAATTACCTAAGGTAATAAATCAGGATGAAAGCTATAAGACCACTTGATTTCCTTAGGCCACTCATTGTTCTGAAATGTTACAATTAAGCCCAGTAGAAAATGAGATATCTCTTTATTGAATAGCCACTGCAAATTTGTTCTAAAATATAAGATCAGTAAAAAATAGAGGTTACTTCTCCATCTCACCCTTCCTCACCAGTGCACACTGACTGCACTTGCTGGAATGCTGAAGCTATCATTAAAATAATTGCTAAAGAAGTAATTCATTGAGAAGAATATAAGAGAGAAGTCAAAGAATAGCGGTAGCATATTGCCAACAGATTATGAACTCTGGACATGAACAAAAGAATTATGCCTGGTTCTGAATTCCAAGTCGTTTATTTAGGAATTGTGAGACATTAAGCATTATTTAAGCCAACTTTCTCATTGTAAAATGAGCATCATAAATGTTTCATATATGTGACAATGCGTGGTCACAGTAGGTGATTAATAGCGATTCTTTTCTAATGACCCTTCAGCCCACCAGTCAATCCTCCAAATGTATATACTTTTTTTTGGTGTTTAAACAATGCACTATGACCATTTCATTGTACCTAAAGCACTCAATTTTTTTCTTTTTTGTAGAATTATCTGAATTCTAAGTGAATACTCCTGAGCCTATATTTTTCATTGCTTTTCAGCAGTCAATTAGATTGCTCACTGTACAATTTAGACTTAGTATGGTAGCCCAGGTGACAGTAGTCAGTAAATATTAAATAAGGTTAAAAAGGCAAGTGTGCCTGGCTGGTGTGGCTCAGTGGTTGCGGATCAACCTATGAATCAGGAGGTCGAAGATCAATTCCAGTCAGGGCACACACTCTGGTTGTGGGCTCGATCCCCAGTAGGGGACTGCAGGAGACAGCTGATCAGTGATTCTCTCTCATCATTGATGTTTCTATCTCTCCCTTCCTCTCTGAAATCAATAAAAATCAATAAAAATGATCAATTTAAAGTTACCAATAATTAGTGAAACAACTCGAGATTTTCTCAAAACCAATTTTCTAAAAACAAAAAGAGAAAAAAAAGACAGTGTGATTCATAACAGTAAGAATTGGGAAGTATGTACTCTTGGAACTTTAATCACATTATAATCAAATTATTTATACACTGATGAATTATGACTGAATTGAGGTGTAAGAATATTCCAGATACAACTCCTGTGCAATGACCCCTACTTGTGTAACTTTATTTCTAATGGAAGGTTCATCACTGTTCAGTAGAGCAAACATTTTGCTGAGAAGTTTTTACCTCCTAATATATAATCAGAAACACATTTTGACAACTGAGTGCAGATCAACAGAAATTGTGATTAGCTCTTACTAGCACCTTAAAGGGAATCAAAAACCTACACATTAAAGATCCAAAAGGTAATTTATCACAGGTTTTTGTCATCTTTTATTTCACAGCTCAGGGGATAATAAAAAAAACCTGTTTCTAAAACACTAAGATTTCTCAATATGGAAATAATTGCTTTTGGGGGGAACTGATGTGTCCTAATAGATGAAAATAGTTTGGGGTAATTAAGACCTACCATATAAAGACATAAAGAAATTATTCGCTTTCAAAATATTAAAAAACAGGAGAATAAACAACACCAACACTCTATAAACGTAATTGTTTTCTGGATGTTGAGGAGCTGCAGAAACTTATGCTTATAGGTCACTGTTATGAAAGCAGGATCATTGGATTATACATAAAGAAGAAACTGAAGATTCTATAGTAGCTCAGGTTGTTAATCATGGTGTCCACTATGCCAGCTGACCCTTCTAATGGAAACTGCCCATGTCCACAGCCTCTGCATGGCTCCAGGCAACTATGTTTCAAACTTAGGGCAGTACCTGCTGATTGGACCAAAGTGGTCATTTGACCTATAAGACTCAAACCACAGTCTAGCCAGCAATATATAATGTGCTTTGACATGGGGGGAAAAATCAACCTCTATCTTAGGGAATTTAAACTTCTAAAAAAAGGAATATTACAGCTGTCAGAGAATGCCAGTGAAGGTTCATGGAAAAATACAGAATGGTGGAAACTCTGACAGCTGAATTTCTGAGTAAACCAAAATTATGAGTAAGCAGAAGGCAGAAGGTAAAGAAAATATATAGAGAGAATGGAGAGAGAAGAATACAGTCAATAGAGTGAGGAGAATAGAGCAGACATATGAAAAGTAACTGAATCACATTAATAGTAGAGCCTTTGATTCAAAATCAATAGACGCCTATTGTCCAAATCCCTGGAGCTTCCTGGGATTCTAAACCAACATCTAGTTCTGGTTTCCTCTTGATTCTCATATCTTGCATCTGTTTTCCCCTCACCCCAAATTACCTGATATACGTTGAGTTTCAAATATTTTCAATCAAGTCAGTATATGAGAATAAAAACATTGAACTGTCTACTGCTTCCATGGCATTCTTAATAGTCTTGAGTAAGCCTCTGATAGTAATTTATTTCTCACTGTCCTTTCCCTCATAAAATGTTAGTAAAGTAACAATAATAATGTTTATTTTAATTACTAGTTATTTTGGATTTCATTTTAAGTAGCATGTAGACTCTCTGGGATGGAACTCTCAGGTAAAGGGCAAACTGGATCTGGAAATGTACAATTTAGATTGAGATAAAGGCTAAACTCTCCATGTAGACCAAAGCCAGCTCCACAAGGGTGCTATTTTTATAACTATTTGAAAAAATCAGGTATCAGGGTCTTATATTCCTTCAAAAAATAAAATTTGCAACAAGTTTTGTACATAGTTGTATATTACATTCACAAATGCCTAACTCCAATGTACAAAATAAAAATGGAGACATCTAATAAAATTATATACCGGCACAATATCCAGATTACCAAATTTGAGAAATAAATAAAATAAATACAGTAGAAATGCCAAGAGAGGAGAGGGGTGGGGGAGAAAGAAAGAGCAGTGGAGAAAGGAAATTCTAAAGGTTAAAATGATGACTCCAAATCTGGATACAAATATAGTTTAGGTTCCAAAAAGGAAACTGGGTGAGTCAGACCTAGAGAAAAGGCAAGAGGGAGAATGGAGAAGACATACATCATTCGTTATTTCCCCTCCTAGATTTCTTTATGAATAAAGCAGTAAACGTTTGTATTCTTTAGCCCAATATTAGAATAGATTTTATTATAAAGAGAAATTAAAGGGATCTTTGTGGTCAATGTTGAAAATATCTTACCAAGGGAACCCTAATGACATTTTTGTTAAATTATTTGTACACTTACGTACTTGTTTATGTCTAAGAACACTTGATCTACTAGTACAGCGGTTCTCAACCTGTGGGTCGCGACCCCTTTGGGGGTCGAACAACCCTTTCACAGGGGTTGCCTAAGACATCCTGCATATCAGATATTTACATTACGATTCATTAACAGTAGCAAAATTACAGTTATGAAGTAGCAACGAAAATAATTTTATGGTTGGGGGTCACCACAACATGAGGAACTGAATTAAAGGGTCGTGGCATTAGGAAGGTTGAGAACCACTGTACTAGTATGTTATACTCTGTTTTGGGTGTGTGTGTTTTTCACTACAACTGGAAGTTTCCATGTGACTTTGCTTTTCTCAGATTATCCTAAGACACATGATGTTTTGTACTCTGTATAAATAACAAGAAAAATCACCTCACATTGTGACTAACTCAGATTTTGACTAGACTGTCTTCACCACTCTCCCTCGCAATAGAGTCCAAGGTCATTCCGTAAGAAGATGTCACAGGCCTTGCCAGCCCTACCTCTATAACCATCATCACTTTCAGATCTCAGAATGTATGGTTAAGAAACATACTAGTAAATGGATGCTAGACACGATATAGTACAGACATTAGCGCTGAATAGATTTAACAGAACACAATCACCACCCATTTTATGGTTATTATAGGGAAATGCATTCTATATCTTAGTCAATGAGTCAATGTTTTAACTTTGGAAGCTGCAAGTTGGGGGCATATGTGTATGTGCATATGTTTGTAATACTTAATGAACGATTTTAAGATCTTCACTGGGAATATATGCAGAGCTTTTAAAAAGTTGAAGAGGGGTAAAAAGGGTAACTTAAATCTTTTCTTGACTAAGAAACATTGAGTTAACACGTTTGCTTTGAGAACTCAAAGATTTTACCACAGGTAGAAAAACGTTATTGTTACACATTGCCTAAAAGTGAGCCCGTAAAGAAAAGGGCCAAGTGTTTGTGTCATTTTAAATGTTAGAAAGTTTTGTAATCTATTATAGAGTTTAAATGACAGGGTAAATAAATTTTTAATGGCAACAGGGAGAAAAACTGAAGTCATTTTTGGGGGAGTCTATTCAATTAAAGTGATTTTTAGCGCACACTGCATTCTCCTTGCTTCAAAGAGAAATAATAATTCAGAGACTAGCCCTTTTTTATTCCTCAGAGAGGCATAAAGAACAATGACTGAAATGACTTTGAGAGGAGAAAAAAGAACTGACAGCCAGCTGGGAGAATGGATACTGCTGTGAAGAAAGGACTAAGAAGGAAAAAATATATCTTGCGTAAAGGACATAAAAATGTACTGGAAAATGGAGAAATAAGCACAGAAGAATGGATATGTCAGGGGAAATCAGAAATACAACAAAAGTTTTGCATTCAAAACATAAAATATAATGGGCACAATATTGGCCATAAATAAACTTTCAGGAAAAAACTTACATTACTCCTAGTGCCTATAAAATAAGTTCATATTATGAAATTCTATTTTATTAGCCTACTCATTATTTCCAAATCTAGCATTATGACTAAATATATTGTCACATTTGTTGCATTTATCACTGATTCTTAGTTAACTAAAAGTTCCAAGTAGCCTTTTGTTAAGAAAAAATAATTAAATGGGAAACAAAGTCTGGACTCTTTTAGTAAAGCACACTTGCTTCCTTTTTTCCATTGCATTGCAAGAATTCTTTCATGAGCAAATCATCAAGCCTTGTGAGTTTTCTTTTGAAACATCTTTCTTTAATATTACAGCAAATGCTCCACTAAAAAATAATGGAGGTTAATTAGCTCACTCATCTGAAATATAGTTCTCCTTTTTTCATGAAGTAATAAAATGACAACAGCAAATATCAAACACAAGTTTTGTAAAAATACAATCTTAACAAACCCTATTACATACATTAACAGGAATCCCAAAACTTAGTCCAATATTGTAGTTATTTTCTTACTAATTGCAAAATAAGTATATACCCATTGGGATAGTTTCTTTCCTCAGAACCTTCCAGTGCAAGTACCTAGTTGCATTATTAAAAACCGTCATATTGCATAAATCCAGGGAGGCACCATCCACTTTGGGGCCCTGGGGTTGTGAAGTATGTAGGCTATTTGAGTACAAGAAACCCTAGCAGCATTTATATTTATCACAGTCAGATATAGAGGCCTATATCATGCACCTCACATTAAAAAAAAAAACAGCAATAAAATGTATTGCTTATTATCAAAACTGATTCTCAGTATTTGTCATTCATTTACCACTAAGATATTATGAAAAGAACACCAGCTCTCCTTCAGACACACTTAGTTTAAATATTAAATCTGTCACTCACTACCCACAAGATTTGGTCAAATTTATCTAACCCCCAGGCCTTACTCATGTCTAATAGGATAGTCACCTCTCATGGGATTGTTATAAGCATTAAATGTAAACACATAGGTAAACTTCCTAACATAGAATACAAACCCAATAAACACTAATTGTTGTTATCATGCCACCAACATACTCAAACTTATATATTTGGAATATTAAAAAATTCTAAAAGGTAAGGGGTTCAGGATTTACATAGGGGCTCAGAATTTAGTCATAAATAATATTACATATTTTTATGTATCCATGTTAGAGTTGCATCATAGAGATTGGTGCATTTTCATAAGCACATACATAAATCCTTCTATATAATACATAAATTTAATTAAAGTTACATTAATAAATGTAACAATAGTTATAAGGTTATGTTCAATCACAAAAAGTACAACCTTAGGCTCAGAAAACTTTATAAGAGAGAGGTAAGTTCCACCAAACTTTCAGAAAACAAATATTCTAATCTTATACAAATTGTTTCACTAATTTTAAAGGGATGTGGTGTTGCTGATGCCCAACTCATTTAATGAAGCTAACAATAACCTTGATACAAAAACCAACATATTTTAAAATAGAAAATTATAGCTCTGGCCAGGTGGTTCATTTGGTTGGAGCATCACACCAAGAGGTTACAGGTTTGATTCCTCTCTCTCTCTCCCTCCTCCCTCCCCCCTCCCTTCTTTTCTCTCTAAAAATCAGTGGAAATATATCTTCAGGTAAGGATTAAAAAAAATAATAATAATCTCACTTATGTGCATGGACACAAAATCACAAACAAAATTATCAATCCAAATTCAGCAATGGGTTAAAAAATAGCCATGTTTTATTTATAATGGTTATGAAAGAATGATTGTGTGATAAAAATATTTTTATGATTTTGACCACATTAATTTATAGATTAAAAGAGAAAAATTATATGATCATCTCAATAGATAAAGGGGTAGAGGCAGGAAAGCAACAGATAACACTCATCATACCCATGACAAAAAACAAACAAAACTTTTAGCCTGGCCAGTGTGGCTCAGTAGTTGAGCATCAACCTATGAACCAGGAGGTTATGGTTGGCTTCCTGGTCAGGGCATATACCTGGGTTTAGCTGATCAATGATTCTCTCTCATCATTGATGTTTCTCTCTCTCTCTCCCTCTCCCTTCCTCTCTGAAATCAATAAAAATATATTTTTAAAAAATACTTTTAGCAAAATAGTACTAGAGAAAAAAAAACTTCATTATCCTAAAAAGGATACATACCAAAAATTTAGTGAGTACTATACCTACTAATAGGAAGTTTGAAGCATTCCCATAAAAGTCAAACATAAGTCAAGGATATTACTATCTCTGGTTCTATTCAGTTATGTCCTAGGAGTCCTAAGCAATCCAGTAAAATAAAAATAAAACAAAAGATTTAAGGATTTCAGGGGAGTGACATAAGTGTCATTACTTTGTAATTATGATTTTTCAGCCTATAGAACTCTAAAGGAATCTATAGACAAGTTATAATAAAAGTTCAGCAAAATGGTGAAGTGAAAAAAAAAGCTACATATAAAATCTACAGTATTCCCACATACCCACAATAATTAGAAATTTTAATTAAAAAATATATATAACAGTAGCAAAAACTAAAGATATGTATAAATAATTTTTAATTGGATTGCACTTATATGGAGAATACTTACATAACATTATTTAAAGGTAGAAAAGGATAGCAAAAATAAAAGAGGAAATATATGATGTTGGGTAGAAAAAGCCAAACGATGGAGATTTTCATTTTGCTCAAATTCATAAATTAATGTAATTCTAATTAAGATTAAATTCTAAAAGAGATTTCTGTGGACCTGAAAAACTGATTTAAAATTTACTTAGAAAAGCAATCCTATATAATAAATGGATAATATGCAAATCAACCGGACAGCCGAATGACCAATCACTATGACGCACACTGACCACCAGGAGGCAGACGCTCAATGCAGGAGCTGCCCCCTGGTGGTAGTGCGCTCCCACAGGGGAGCACCACTCAGCCACAAGCCTCCGTGGCAGCACTAAGGATGTCCGACTGCAGCTTAGGTCCATTCCCAAGCTGCATTTGGACATCCCCCAAGGGCTCCCAGACTGCTAAAGGGTGCAGGCTGGGCTGAGGGACCACCACCCCCCCCCCTGCCCCCAATGCACGAATGCCGTGCACCGGGCTTCTAGTGGAACAATACTAATAAAAGCTAAGGAGGTTTTGGAAATGAAGAACAAGCTGGGTAAGTTGACCGAGTAGTAAAAAACACATTACTAAACTCTAATAATTAAGATCATGGGGTCTTGGCAAATTAGCCCAATGAAAAAAGAATAAAGAACTCAGGAAAAGACTATTCAGTAAGTGGCTGTGGGACAGATAATTATTTAAACATATGAAAAATGAATAAATTGGCCTACCATATACAAAAGATTTTTGTGGTTTAAAAGACCAAAAATTTAAAAAACAAAAATTTATAAGAAGAGGTGAAATCTTTATGTCTGCAGAATAGAAAAATATTTCTGAAACAGGGCACCAAAAGTACAAACAATAAAGAAAATACTTATACTACTGACTACATTTTAAAATAAAACTTGATTACAATGAAAGACACCTAAACATGAAAAGACAAGCAATATCTTAAAGAGAAGATACGAATAGAGATACCAATGAATGGTTTCCAGAATTTACGAAGAACTCTGAAAAGTAAGGGGGAAAGCTTGATAGAAATATAACCAAAGGATATAAAGAGGCAAGTCAAAGAGGAAGAAATATGAATGACTAATGAACAAATGAAAATATGTTCATCCTAACCAGTAATCTGGAAAATATAAATTAAAGCCACAATGTGAGATCATTTCACACTCATCAGGTTAGCAATTAATTTAAAGCGTGATAGAACCACATGTTGGCAAGAATAGGGAGCAAGGAATACTCATAACCTGCTGATAGAATTATAGATTGGCCCACCCTAGAGAAAAAAATTGGTAATATCTAATAAAATTGAATATAAGCATGTTTATTTTATCTCAGCAATTCTACTCTTAAGCACATACTAGAGAAACTGTTATAGAGGGTAGCCAAAGACACCCGTATGCAATGTTTTTTCTACTGCTATTTATGATAGCAAAATATTGAAACTAACCCATATGCCTATCAATAGAAGAATGGGATTTTTAAATTGTTATGTGGTTAAAATGGAATAATATTTTTATTATACTAGTCCTTATGTTGTTGGTTTTTGTATATTTGCAGTATTTCTATTTTTAAAAAGCAGTAAGAGGATAGAGTAATATTTGAAAAAGTAAATATTCTAAATATTTCAAATCTATGAACCATGCTAGAAAATTGCCCAAAAAAGCCATTGCACAATAAATTCACAAACACCTCAAAGACATAAGAATGCATGATCTGTAAGGAACAGGTTTCATCAGACTCACCTAATTTTGTAACATGACAGAATAATAATCTAGTGGGTGAAGAGGAAGAGATAGATGCAATGCCCCCACTTTAGCAAGACTTCTTGTCCTGTGCCATATGGTATGCTCATCAAAGAAAAAAATGGGGGGATTTTAAAGGAAAGTGGGGATAGCATTGTCTAGACCTAAATCCAAGCCAATAGAATAAAATTACACAGCACACACGGAGATGGATAACTCTTGTTTAAAGATCATTATCAACATTTGACAGCAAAACTAGAGGCAATTCTAGATTCACATGTCTCTTGGCCTCAGTGGTAAAATAAAAACCATAGACTTTAAATGTGCAGTTGAAATCTACATAAAAGGGAGTAAGAAGAGCTCTGTCATAAGGGGAGGCATTTATTAAATTAAGAAAGTAGTTGCCGGGCCAGCATGGCTTAGTGGTTAAACACTGACCTATGAATGAGGAGGTCAAAGTTCAATTTCCAGTCAGGGCACATGCCTGGGTTACTGCATGCAGGAGGCAGCTGACCAATGATTCTCTCTCATCATTGATGTTTCTATCTTTTTCTCCCTCTCCATTTCTCTCTGAAATCAATAAAAATATGTTTTTTTAAAAGAAAGTAGTCAAAACCAATCTAATATTTTAAGAGAGGACACCTAGGGAAGAGAAATTTATGTACTACTAGTGGCCCAGTGCATGAAATTCGTGCATGGAGGGGGTGTTCCCTCAGCCCAGCCTGCACCCTCTCCAATCGGGGACCCCTTGGGGGATGTCCGACTGCTGGTTTAGGCCCGTTGGATGTCTGACTGTCGGCAGTGAGACATCCCTCTCACAATCTGGGACCGCTGGCTTCTAACCGCTCACCTGTCTGCCTGCCTGATCGCCCCTAACTGCCTCTGCCTGCCTGCCTGATCACCCCCAACTGCCCTCCCCTGCTGGCCAATTTGGTTCTGACTGGTCAGATTCTATACCAATCAACATCAAAAGCTCCGCCTCCTAGGCAGTCATTGGCTCCTCACAGTTGACCCAGATTTGGTTCGGATTGGTTGGTTTCTATGCCAGTCAGTGTCTCCAGGTGTATCTCTGGGCCTGATCAGAGAGGCGGGGCTGATCAGCAGCCCCTGTGGAAGTCCGGAGAGAAATAGAGTCACGGCTGCTGGCAAAGCCCGGAGAGAAAGAGAGAGGCAATGGCTGATCAACAGCTGCCATGGAGGCTGCGGATCAGACCCTGCCTCTCTCTTCGGGCCTCTCTCTGGGCCTGATCCGCAGCCCCCTCAGCAGTCAGTGCTGGGTCGCTGCGCCCACACCGGCAGCAGTCAGTGCAACCCAGCACTGACTGTAGGACTGACTTCCTGTCGGTAGAGCCTTCAGTCGTTTTGGACTTTATGGACGCTGGGTTTTTATATATTAGGATATTTAAACAGTAAAAATAACTGAAGCTCTAATAAGGAAACTCAGGTCATAGTCCTTCACATGAAAAACAACTCTGGCAAGGAAAAGAGTGGTTTTCCACTAAGTAATTAATTTTGTGAGAGACACTTAGAGGGAGGGAAGGACCATCTTCTCCATGACTGCATCTCTATGCAGTCTGATGAGGCCAATCAATCCTAGTGACCCATCATATGGGTGACCAGCCGGATGCAAAGATCAGTTGTGAGTAGAAATCAGTTCAGAGATCAGCTTGGACATCAAATTGACTTTTAAACATGAACATGTCACTGTGATCTAAAAATCAATTAAAATAGTGGGATATAGAAACAGGAGATAAAAATTATTTGAGAAAATATTCTAAGAGAAAAAGAGTCATTATAAATTAAGTACTTGGCAAAGTAAACTGCATTGTGCAATGCAAGTGTTTTACCTTAAATTATACACCCACATTCTAAAAGAAAGATCAACATTAATGCTTTTAAAAGAACTAATGCTTCACAGAAAAAAATGTGTAATTTCAGAAGCCATCTGCCCACGAGTCATATTTTCTTTGTTACTTCCTTGTGTTTTCTTAACTACTTCATTAATATTTGCATAAGAGCAGGACCTTACTTTCATGAAAGCACAAATATTGGTGTTTATAACATTACATGATAGTTGAAATTACACTAAACAAAAAAACACATATTTAATTCTGAGTTTGCATGCTGAAAGTGTGAGCATTCCCAGAATAAGTAGTATGTGTGTATTCGACACCTTAATTGCTGGTGCTTTTCTATTCTCTAGTATCTATCTTTTATCTGAGGAATGAGCTCAAATCTTCCCCTTCTAAGGTAGAGTGGCAAAGAGAAGAGAAGGGTGCAGAGGGGTATGTGTGTGCATAAGGTGAGATGGTGCCTTTCCGTGTGATCCTACCCTTGCTCTCTAACAGGAACCAGGCAGGTCACTGCAGCACAAACACATTCAAATTGAAAGAAGGGGTTTTCCCAAATGAGATTGGGGCAGAGCACAGAGCATCCTAATTCCATAGACTAAGAATAAATTAAAGTGGAAACATGCTCTGGTTACAGGAATTCATCTACCTTTTTCAACCTGAAGAGTCAAAAAGCAAGAAGGCATCCTGGCCAGTGTGGCTCAGTTGGTTGGGTGTTGTGCCAGGTACCAGGAGGTTGCTAGTTCGATTCCCGATGAATGGCACATGCCCAGCTTGGGGGCCTGCAGGAGGCAAATAATCAATGTTGCACTCTGACATCGATGTTATCTCTCCCTCTCCCTTTCCCTCATCTCTCTCTAAAAATCAATAAACTATTCTTAAAAAAAAACAAGGCTAACTTTCACTTGAAGCGAAACAGAAAATAGTGACATCACCAAGGAAGCCCCGGCAGGTGCCTTCCCCTTTTCTCCCTGCCAAGGCTGAGCTGGGCTGAGGAAGAACTGCCACACTGGGCATGGGACTGAGGAGAAAGAGCCTTTATCACCTAGATTTAGTTAGTGGCAAACAAGAGAAATAGATTCTAGCTAGCTTAAGGGAAAAAATGAAATGTTTTACCACTATGAGGTCATTGGTAGAATTAAAGAAGAGGCAGGGGAAAAGAAGACTTTTAGAAAAACAAAAAACTAAAATCCAGGAAGCCCTGGGAATTTAGAAAAAGACAGACAATTCCTTTACAACCACCACAACCACCAACCCTCTATCATGAAGAGCATGTCCCAGTCCTACTCATTTATGCTGTGTCACTCAGGACAAAATTCAAATCAAGGAGAAGGAAACCAATCTGGAGTCTGTGCTCACCCTTCAGACAGGAGTTCAATGGGCATCTTGCCTGACAGTCGCCCTGATCCTGAGTTCAGCAGTCAGGGGTCACTCACAGAAGAAAAATTAAGCTGCTGTTAGAAGTAGGAATGGATGATTGACAGACGAAATCAATGGAAGCTTAAGCACTGTCAGAGCAGGGGGGTAGCTGACAAGAAGAGAGATAGGAGCCTGTGCATAAACTTATGGTAGAGGCCCCAAGTTCCAGAGACAGCAGGTTTGCTTGACCCCTCTCTCATGACTTAGCAATCTAGAACATTCTTCAGAATGCAAGAATTTTGTTTGCCTATCATTCTGCTTTCAGCTCCTTATATTTCAGCTCTCTCTCATCCTCATGCCAGAAAATCTCATTTCAGTGACAGAATAAGGGGGACTTCTTCACCCCACACACTCTCCTTCCAATGAAACCATACAGACCACCTATAATAATAAAAGCATAATATGCTAATTAGACCAGACGACTTTCAGGATGAAGCCAGGGTAAGGAAGGCCTACTCTTGCACAAATTTCATGCACCGGGCTTCTAGTTTTAAATATTATCTCCTCATTAATTCATTCTTTCAACACCAGCTCTCTTTGGCCAGGAAGTACCACATAGAAGTGTAATAATTATTTGGAACTTCAGCCTCAGCAACCATATCCTTGAGGCATAAACTCTCGTAGCTGAATGAGCGATTGAAGCAAATGTGCACACAAAACCATTTCTAAAGACTCCTCGAAGTTAAACATGGTTATGTTAGATGTGGAGGCACTTTATCAGCTGCAGACCCAACCAAACACCACACCAAAAGTGAGAGTTCTAAGGCACTCAAAACAATAAAGTACTTGGAATTTTTGAAAATGACAATTCCAGAGATTAATACGTGTTTTTATGACACTTTAAAATGTACCCAAAGTTAAATGTATTTATAAAAGGTGCATTATTAGGTCATTGTTTATATGCCAGTATAGATGTCAGCACTGTACATACAGTCACTTGGTTTCAAGTGACACCTCCCTCAAACAGACCACCCTACTTCTATTTTTTCTGGCTCCTGTTCTTTGTAGGAAGTGAACAGAGATGCATGTCTACACACATGTATACAGGTACTTACACATTTACCTACATGACACCCAGCATGTTCTCACACTGGAGGTGGAAACCCTGTACAGGTTGCATATAAATGACTCACTGAGTAATAAAATCCCCCTTACCCTTTCTGAGCATAAAGAGCATGAAACAGTCAAAGGGGGGAAAAACACACAGGGACTTGGCAAAAAGCTAAAAATAACAAGTAAAATTTTGAAGAGAAAATTATAAAAGTATGGTCCAAAGGGAATAAAATTTCCCAACACCAGAGGAGAGATACATTATTTCTTAGGTTTCCGAATCTGAGTGGAGGAGTCAAGCAAATATGATGAACTGGACCTCAGCTTATAGCAGCTGAGAATGCGATGAAACCTGGGCAGACTGCTCACTAGACAGTCTACTCTGAAATAGGAAAATATTTTAATAAGACTATAATACTTTTAAATGTCTATTATAATTCTGGAAGGCTAACAAATGGTTAATATGGAGAACCTGGATTTAATAAAAAGAGAAACAGAATTTCCTATCTAGTACTCAAACATGCTTATTGCATATAAATTGCATCAAATTTCGATTTAAGCATAATCTGCAACACTTATTTTTTAAGCTTAATCATAGAAAATCTACAGCAAAAACACTTTAAATTCCACATTCTGATATATTCAGACATTTAGAGTCACAAAAGTTTCAAACCTGTGCCAAAGAGTCCAATTATTTTTAATTTACAAGAGCTATGAAGCACCGTATTTCCCCAGCCCCAGCCCCTGGACCACTGAAAACATTAGAGCCGTCATGGGAGGGATGTCAGGGGTCACCCCCTCCCTTCCCAGGAGATGATGCCATTGATTAGCTGTAGGAAGAATGGGAGGTGTAGTGGGTGCTAGTCAGGATTTAATTCAGCTCTAATTGAAGAGAGAGCTTTGGGAAACCACAACAGGCAACATATGTTTTAATTCATACTACGTATTGTTTAATAGTTTGGATAATGTTTGATTTCTCTAGAACCTCTTTTTCCTCTGAAAATATCTCATGGAGGACTTTGCTTTTCTGCTCCCTAACATTGGGTCGAGTTGGCCAAATCCAATTAAGAATATGATTTCCAAATGAAGAAATTGGTTTCAATTGAATAATATGCAGAAATATTACATTTCACACAAAGCTATGTTTTTCTTTTTTGTTTTTATTTATTCTTTGTATTATAATAAAATACAAAATTTGTCATTTTAACTACACGTAAGTGTATAATCCAGTGGCATTAATTACAATACACAATGTACAGTCATCTATTTCCAAAGCTTTTTCATCACCTTAACTGGAAACTGTACTCATTAAGCAATAACTCCCATTTCCCCTTCCCCAACCTCTAGTAGCCTCTAACCTACCTTCTGTTTCTGAATTTGCCTATTTTATACAGAGAGGGGCAAAAGTAGGTGTGAGAACAAGAAAGCTTATTCTTGTATTATTACTTATTAATGATTTTCTTATTTTCTATACCAACGATTATAAACCTACTTTTGCCCAAACCTATGTTTCACATAAGTGGAATCATACAATATTTGTCCTTTGGTGTATAACTTATTTCATTTACTGTAATGTTTTTAAGGTTCATCTATATTGTAGCATGTATCAGAACTTCATTCCTTTTTATGGCTGAATAATACTCTATTGTATAAATATACCACATTTTGTTCGTTGATGGACATTTGAGTTTGTTTTTTGGCTACTATGAATAATGCTGCAAGTAACACTGGTGTACATGTAGCTGTTTGAGTCCCTGTGTTCAATTCATTTGGATTTCTACCTAGAAGTAGAATTGCAGGGTCATATGGTAATTCTATATAAGTTTCTGAGGGACCACCAAAGTGTTTTCCACAGCAGCTGCACCATTTACATTCCCACCAGCAGGTTTTCTTTTCCTTTTTTAAGAAACTTTTTAAAAGCTTTCCTTCCAAAAGAGAAGAAAGAAATAAGGAATTGGCTTGTATCTCAAGGAGCCAGCCTGAGTAATCTCTCATCTTGTCACACTGTCACACTGACTCTTATAAATGGACTGTAAAATGGTCCTCATTTTAACACTTGGTTTTATTTTTTTTCTATTACACAGATGTGTTATTAAGTACATATTTCTTATTTTTATTCACTAGCCCCTATTATTTCCATTTCCCATGCTACGGTTGTGGGAAAGCGTTATTTTGGTTGGATGGAAGGAAACATGTCCAAGGCCTATTATTAGTCACCCACCATGTATGCTGTTCCCCTAAATACCCAGATCCTTCCACCTCACCAGATTGTGGTTACACTTTCCAGTCTTTTTCCTCCTTTAACAAGTTTTCCCATGTCATATCCCAGAGCCATTGCAGGCTGTTCTTCCTGCTTCTGGCAGATTGATTGTCTCATTTAGCGGTGTGGTTTTGCTTTGCCCATAGAAAGAAATTCTTCTGCATTAATCTTTTCTTTTAAAATTTCAGGAATAATTCCACTAAGCATACACTTTAATGGTTACTAGGAATGTGAACTTCACATGATTACAACCAAAAGATGGTATTTTTGAAAACTGCACTCTATACATCATTTTGGTCCATTATGTGCCCCAAGCAGAGGAGTTTCAAGCTGATTGATGTTAGAAGTCCTCGGAGAGCAAGAACCCCACTAGAGGGTGCATTCTCCATGTGCACCCTTTTATAATGCCAACCTAGTTAAGAAGCAGGTAGGAATCACAAAATGTTTTTATAGAGGATAAAGCCAGTGAGGTACTCTTCTTGGGTGAAAAATTTAATGGGTTCTAAAATATCTCAGTAACTAATCAAGAGAAGTAATCCTATATAATAAAAGCCTGATAGGCAAATGAACCGAACAGCGGAACGACCAGCGGAACGACTGGTCGCTATGACACACACTGATCACCAGGGGGCAGACACACAACACAGGATCTGCCCAAAAGCCCCAACCAGCAGCAGCGGTGGGGGGGCAGGGCCGGCGAGCAGGCTGTGCCAGGCTGGCCAAGGCGGGTGCCAGCGGGGGCCCCTGGATCATCCCGCCGGTCACCCCACAGATCAGCCCTGATTGCCAGCCAGGCCTAGGGACCCTACTCGTACACAAATTTCATGCACCAGGCCTCTAGTCTATGATAATAAAGCATAATATGCAAATAGACCAAACGACCGAATGCAGAACAACCATCCAGACAACCTTCCGGACAACCACTCTATGACACACACTGGCGCCAGGCCAGCCAAGGGGGATTCGATGTGCGTGGCTGGGGGCCCCGCCATAGCCCCATGATCGCCCCGCAGAGGGAGGATCAGGCCACCCACTGCGCAGTGATCAACTGTGGAGCTCTGGCCAGGTGGGTGGGGCCTCCCTCTGCTGGGCGATTGATCGCAGAGCCCTGCAATCAATCGCCCCTCAGGGGGAGGCCCAGGCCAGCGAAGCAATCGCACCCCACACCTGTCACCTGCAGGGGGACAGGCAGCACTGTACAGATGGCAAACAGTGGCAGTGGTGGGGGCGGGGGTGAGGGCGGGGCCAGCTGCCAGCAGCCAGGGGAAGGAAAGCCCCAATAGGCCATGATCACTGGCCAGGCCTAGGGACCCTACCCAAGGGGTCCTGGATTGCAAGAGGGTGCAGGCCAGGCTGAGGGACAGCGCTCCCCACCCCCCATGCATGAATTTTGTGCACCAGGCCTCTATCTTAATATTTATCTTAATACTTTTTTTTAAAGTATAAATAAATGCAAAAACATACATGAAAAACAATAAATCAACATTTTAAGCCTAGCCAGTATGGCTCTGTGGTTGAGCATCGACCCATGAAACAGTCATGGTTTGATTCCTGGTCAGGGCACATGCCCAGGTTATGGGCTCGATCCCCAGTAGGGGGTGTGCAGGAGGCAGTCGACCAATGATTCTCTCATCACTGATGTTTCTATCTCTCTCCCCCTCTTCCTTCTTCTCTGAAATCAATAAAAATACATTTTTTAAAAATTTAAATAACGAAAGGCTTAGTATCACTGACTTTTCCTTTTGCCTCTGACTCTAATATGATTCAGCACAATACTAGTGGCTAGGAAAGTTTTTCTTATGACAAAAGAAAAGCAAAATCACTTTAAAAATTCTATTGTTCCATTATTCCACTTCCTCAAATTTCTCTCCCATAGAAATCACTCACATAGAGCCCTGGGCAAAACTGAGAACCAAGTAAAGTTTATTCTCAGTAGATTCCATCTCTTTTGTTTTTCCCCACCCTTCCACCTCCCCAGGTACCCAAAATAGGCCAAACTGCACCTCTCTTAGCCTTTGTGTAACCCCAAAGCAACAAGAATCTACCCAAAGGGGAAAAAAAAAGCTTGAGCTCAAACTAGACCTAAGATTATTGAGAGAGAAATTAGTCTTAAATAGAATCATACAATTTCATAAGAATATAGAGAACCAGCAACCAATTCCTGCCATATTACTAATAAAGTAACCAGCCCAGCCAGGTTAAAAATGACAGTGCAATGAGTTACACTAGAGGCATAGCAGACTAAAACCCAGGTCCACTGGCCTACAAAACTGAAAGAGCTTAATCTTTACTCTGTGTTGTTGACATTTGTAGCAGAACATAAAATTCAGAAATCACTGAGATGTGAAACTACTCAATTTCTGTCTTACAGTTCATTGCACATTCACCATCATTAATTATTTCAAGTATCTATCCAGGGATGATTTTGTGTCTGGAGTACTATGCTATAAACTTTCAAGTCTTGGTGTACAAGGTGAAATTCCAAATAATCATTCAATAACTAGAAGAAGAGAGTGCATACAGAAAAGAAAATGGACAGACACAAATGGGGAGAATGAGAAAGTAAGTAGTATACAGGTTAACTACAATTTTTTAAAAATTGTTTAAAGAAGCAGCATTTAAGTGGATGACAAATTTTTATGTTAGAAAATTTTTTCAAATATTTCAGAAATCGGGATGTCTTCAAGGTTTGGCCCAGGAATGCAGATGGGCTTTCTAACAAGTACAATAATCCCTGGGAGATACATTCCAAGACCCTCCGTGGATGCCAGAAACCACAGAGTACCGAACTCTATATATTGTCTTTTTCTATGCAAGCATACCTATGATAAAGTTCAATTTATAAATTAGGCACAGAGAGATTAACAACAATAGCTAATAATAAAACAGAACAATTATAACATACTGGAATCAAAGTTAGTTGAATTGTGGTCTCTCTCTAAAAATATCTAATGGTACTGTACTCACCTTTTCACATAAAAAAGTACTTCACGGTTTCTCTTTGGAGTATCTGAATTGCCAGCATCACTACTCTTGTGCTTTGGGGCCATAATTAAGTAAAACACGGGTGACTTGAACACAAGCACTGCGACACCAACAGTCTAGTCCAGTGGTCGGCAAACTGCGGCTCACGAGCAACATGTGGCTCTTCGGCCCCTTGAGTGTGGCTCTTCCACAAAATACCACGGCCTGGGCGAGTCTATTTTGAAGTGGCGTTAGAAGAAATTTAAGTTTAAAAAATTTGGCTCTCAAAAGAAATTTCAATCGTTGTACTGTTGATATTTGGCTCTGTTGACTAATGAGTTTGCCGACCACTGGTCTAGTCGGTAAGGGAGCGTCTACGGCGTAAAGACGTAAAGGCGTAAAAACGCTAAGACGCCGGCAAAGGGGGACTCGCGAGATTTCATCATGCTACTCAGAATGGAGTGCAATTTCAAACTTGTAAATTCTCTATTTCTGGAATTTTCATTTTAATATTTTTGGACTGTGGGTAATTGAAATCAAGTAAAGAGAATCCAGCAGAAAGCAAAACAGCGGATAAGGTACGTTCCTTGCACCCAAAAAGGTGTCACGGCTTCAGACTTCTTTCTCTTAAGTAATTTCTCCTTACTCTTTAATGTGAGATATAAAATAGATTTACATGTATCGGAGTCAAATAAAAAACAAATACAGCCCGGCCTGCGTGGCTCGGTGGTTGAGTGTCTACCTATGAACCAGGAGGTCACGGTACGATTCCTGGACAGAGCACATGCCCGGGTTGCGGGCTCAATCCCTAGTGTGGGGCCTACAGGTGGTAGCCGATTATTGATTCCCTCTCATCGTTGATGTTTCTACCTCTCTCTGCCTCCCTTCCTCTCTGAAATCAATAAAATATATATATTTTTAAAAACACAAACCATTAGCTAGAAAACGTATGTCACTACTTGAGTAAAATAACCAATTTGGTGGGGAGAAACTGAGTAGACCCAATACAATACAGTGAAAAACATCAAATACAGTTTATGGATTGGAGGATGGGGAATAGGCGTGATTCTTACTTTTCTGAAAACTAGTATTTTGAACCCAGGGATTTTAATTGACTTTTCTGTCTTATTATAATGTCCCTGTGTGTGTTTTTCTCTTCATTGAAGTGGTGGACTATTTTCTGTAAACTCTCAAAAGCCTCAAGATTCCACTTTCTTTAAAGACCAGAAATTTGTATTTAAAAATCTTTAAAGTAAAGGTAAATAACACTTTTTATATTATTGCCCCAAAGTATACTTCTAAATTTAATATGATGATCATAATAATTGTTAAAGTTGCCTCAAGTGATATATAATAAATTAACACCATGACAAGATCTGCAGAGAAATCTAAATCAATAAGTAATATATACATGCCCACCCTCACCCCTACCCCACTCCCCACACTCCCTTCAAAACTTGCCAAGACATTCTTTTCCTATTCTGTTGTTTCACCCCATATTCAAAATTCCCAGGAAGTCTACATTTATTTCCAAAATTTAGCCAGTGACTTACAAAGCAATTATCATGTCATTGAACACTTAGTACTAGCTACTGCCCTGGCTTCATAGTTTCCTTGGTAATAATTTTACCTGTGCTTCCTCAAGTTCAAGTCTAAGATTATTAATGCTTAGCCATGTCCAGTTTCTACATTCTTACTTAAAAGATAACATCACCACATAGATGCCACATGACAGGACTGTGGCTTGCTAAATTGGCATTGTAGGAAAAAGTAGAGAATATCACATGCCAGCTTCAAAACACCACATTAAGTTGGGAATATGTTTAATCATTCAACTTGACCTTCAGTATTTCATTTTACACTTGGTGGGTAGGCCTTCCTAATATTGTTGATAAACACTAGGCAGGTGGTGAGGTGGAACTAAATGTACTATAGCTACATGCAAAACTGCTTCAACAAACAGAAGTGCCTGACATGTTAATACAAAATCGCTTCACATTTCATTGCTCATTTAAAGCACTTCCTTGGTGGCAGCCATGGGAAACTGCCAAGCTTTTCATTTTACAAGATCAGGCTCCTAAAGAGAGCTAGTCACACCTCTTTCTCAATTTCCAAAATTCCCAGGGAAGGATTCTGACTGTTCAGCAGACTAACCTTGAACCAATCAAAAGTGACCAAAATGGAGTCTCATTACAAGTGATATGTCATAAGAGAATATTGCACAGAAAAAAATTAGAAAAATAAATATTGCTATGAAAACACACACCTACACTCATAAACCTTTAGATAATAGCAAAAAGGAGCCCATAATTAATGCTCAGATGTGTGATATAAGCAACTTAATCTACGGGACTTAAAGATTGAATGTAGCTTGAAGATAATAGAGGAAAACTTTCTGAAGGATGAGTGACATGAGTGACATGAGTTGACCTTTGATGTGTAGGTAAGATTTTATGTCATTGCAGAGAGCCAAAGGCTCAAAAGGCTGAGCAGTCACCAACAGAAACTTCCAAATCGATTCAACAAAACTTTGTCAAGGATCTGTGCTGTATAAAGGATTGTACAAGAAAGCAAGGACCAAAGATCATCAGGAAGGGTTAGGAAATGGTATGATCATTTTGACTTACTTGTACTTGGTTGAAAAAATGAGCTCAGAGAATATTAATAGATTTTTGTCAATATTGAGGGAAGTTTCTAGTTGCATTTTATAGAGTATTATACTCAACTCTGACTCTTACACATTTTATCAACTTGAATAAAGGCATTTAAAGTATGCTTCCAAAATCTGCTGAGAATACAAATCTGAGAAAGCTATTTAATAAATCAAAAATACTTCAAAACATTAAAATAATAGATCAAAAACTAGCATAATAAAATTTGATACAAATCAATATGAAGTACTATACTAAGGATCAAAATGAAAACTGGTTTGAAGCTCAAAATGTGGCAGATCTGCAAAATAGCCATCATTTGGAGCAAAAAAACCTATGATCTTTTGTTAACCGCAGCATTGCTACAATCCAGCCTTCTGACAAGGCGCTGACATATCAGATGCAATCTTTAGTGGAATTAATGGAATTACTGTGCCCTGAACAAGAGTGTCAGTAATGCTGCTGCTGGGTCTGATTACATTTAGATGATTCAGTTCAAATCTGGATTCTGGATTCAAGGGACACATTGACAAACACTTCCCAGGAAGGGGACCAGAAAGTGGAAGGATCCAGAAACCATATTATAAAGAATAACTAAAGTGTCCGAAGTAGGGGAAAGGAACCAAACAAGAAAAAAGTTTCATGAGAACACCAATTAGACTTAATTCTGAGGGTCTCCAGCCGGTGGAAAAAGTACCAATGAAAGGAAATTACCTAGAGGTTGTGTTGTGTTGAGTTTGAAAAAGAAATCAGTAATAATCACTGTTCAGAGAGAGAGAGAGAGAAGAGAAACAAAAGAATTACCTTTTTAAACAGTAAACTGAACGTATATCTGCCAAAGACGTGTAGATCATATCCCTTAAGTGGGGATGAGGTTGAGCTCAATGACCTAATAATCTCTCCCAATATTCTATATTCCATTCTCTCCTTTTTTTCTTTATATATCACACTAGAGGTCCAGTGCACAAATTCGTGCACCAATGGGGTCCCTCAGCCTGGCCTGCAGGATTGGGCCAAAACTGGCTCTCCAACATCCCCAGAGGGGTCCTGGATTGCGAGAGGGTGCAGGCCAGGCTGAGGGGCCCCACCAGTGCACGATCAGGGCCGGGGAAGGGCGCAGGAGGTTGGCAAGCCAGGGAGGGACCGAAGGAGGGCTCCAGGGTGTGTCCGTCCCGTCTCACTCAGTTCCAATTGGCCAGACCCCAGCAGCAAACTAACCTACCAGTCGCAGCATCTACCCCCTGATGGTGAGTGCCCGTCATAGCAAGCGGTTGAGTGGCCTTAGCATATCATTAGCATATTACACTTTGATTGGTTGAACAAACAACTGGATGACTGAACACTTAGCATATTAGGCTTTTATTATATAGGACTAGAGGCCCAGTGCACGAAATTCATGCAAGGGGAGGGTCCCCTCAGCCCCTGAGCCCCTCCTGCACGCTCTCCAATCCGGGACCCCTTGGAGGATATCTGACTGCCGGTTTAGGCCCGATCCTGGGAATCGGGCCTAAGCCAGTAGTCAGACATCCCTCTCACAACCTGGGCCTGGTTCCTAACTGCTCACCTGCCTGCCTGCCTGATCACCCCTAACTGCCCCCCCTACCGGCCTAGTCACCCCTAACAGCACCCCCCTGCCGGCTTGTTTGCCCCTAACTGCCCCCCCTGCAGGCCTGGTCGCCCCATGCAGCCTGCTGCTCAGTCGTTTGGTCGTCCCTCACTAACCCCCCTGCCAGCCTAGTCGCCCCACACATCCTGTTCAATCGTCCGTTCGGTTGCGATGGTCTCTGAGGCTTTTATTACTATAGAATAGATATAAAGGTAGGGGGAGCTCCTTTAGCCAAACTGAATAAAGAAGCCAGCAGCCATCCATCACCTTCAACACTTTTAGAATTTGAAAATTACCATCTGCTTGGGCAAGATATTTGCCAAATTTATTTCATTCTAAAACTTCAAATTAAATTTACCCAGAGAATAGATGTAATAATATCAATGCATGGACTGCTTACTTAAGTAGGAGTGAACCTAGGGAAGCCAAATGTAAACATTTCTGGCCTGAAGATCAAAACCATAACAGTGTCTACAACTCATCTCAGGACAAAATGAGGACTCCTATGTGCTCTGCTATGGAGCTTTTATATGCTGCTGATGAGGCACACTCTTCCAATAGAAACAGGATTTAAGTACTAGCTATGTTGCTTGCTGGTTGCTATTAACTTGGGCAAGTCATTAGGCTGTCTGAAGCCCAATTTTTCATCTGGAAAGTAAAACTATTGATGCAATAATACGTCCCACGTACCTTTTAAGAAATGTGTAGAGTTAAACTAGGTAATACATGTGAAAATATTCATAAACTAAATACTACGTGTTATATACAAAGGGAAAAAAGCATGTATTCAATTACAAATTTCTGCAGCTGGGATTTCTTACATTAAAACATTTTTAATGGCCCATAAAATTCCTGCTCCCACCTGCAAGGTTGCCTGGTTTTACTATACCAAGTTACATTTTAAAGATATAACCATCCCCTAATTATGGTTGTTTCCTATATTATAAGATTAACTGCTACACTTTAGCACTGCGTTGAGCAGCTGGCGCAACTTTAATGCTTTCTACCCAGACCGCACACTGATTCCTTTCATTCTATTCCAGTGTTTCATATTAATTTTATACTTCTTAATTGTCCATTATAGTATTTCTGTCTTTTTTAAAAAAATTATGGAGTCAAATAAAACATATCCTGGAACCACACAATCAGAACTTCAACTTTTCCAAATGAGTCACTCAACAACTTTATAAAACATAAACTTTTACAAAAGATAATAAAATTGCTCAACACCAAAGCTGGGATTTCAATCTAAATTATTTATAAAGCAGAAGAGAAGGATTAGCTATTGCTGAAACAAAGGGATTTTGCACTTGCAGTATTTTAAATAATTCTACATGCACAGTATGTTTTTAAAAAGTGTACTGATCCCACATTTAGTAATAAACTCCATGGGATGTCTGGCAGACATTCCCTGCCACCACAGTTTACATCGACCATCTGTGTCGGCAAGCAGCTTTCAGACACTCTGCCACCTGACTCACTGTCCCAACTCTTCTCACTTCTATTCACAGGCTTCGTTTCATTTCCATCGCATACTATATCTGCCCTAGAGAGGAGGAAAATATTACCAAAACAATACAGTGTTACATGTTTCTTAAACCAAAATAAGGTTGAAGAAATTGTAACAACCAATTCGATGTGTGATGGATGGATGAAGCTCTTATTCTAAGTGCTGAGGATACATGTGCATCAGAGGAGGTGTCTTGAGCGATTGCTTAGTCCACTGCCTGCCTTAGGCCAATGAGGAAACTGAGGCCCCGCAGAATGATGTCGGTGAGCAGAGAGAACGTGGAGGGCAGGTGACTGACTCCCTGCCAGGGCCCTTTTCAACACAGCACTCAGATCCAGCATTCCTGTGTGACTAGTGACTTCCTCTATTCTGGATCCAAAGAACAGTCTCTCAATGACCCTTGTGGCTTTGGAGAAAATTTTCAAATATTTTCCCAAATTTCCAAATGCTGGCTTTTCTCAAAGGACTCTTTTCACTCACCCCCACAGCCCTATTTCCCTTCACCCAGTGTCCCCAAACTCTTTGTTTTTCAATTGAGATGTAATTAACATATTACATTTTGTTCTTTTGAGGCCTACAACATAATGATCCCTGGTATATATTGGGAAATGGCATATATTGCGAAATGATCACCATAATAAGTCTAGTTAACATCCATCACCACATGCAGCTACAATTTTTTCTTGTGATGAGAACTTTTAGATATACTCTCTTAGCAACTTTTAAATATACAATACAGCATGAACTCTAGGCAGCGTGCTATACATTATTATAGCCCCCAGACTTAGCTATTTTATAATAGGAATTTTACACCTTTTGATCCTCTTTACCCATTTTCCCACTCCTCACCTACTTCCTCTGGCAAACACCCCCAGTTACCAGTGGATTAAAGGAAGGGTAAAATGGGTGAAGGGATCAATTGTATGATCATGGATGGTAACTAGACTTACAGTGATAACACACTGTAGTATATACAAATATCTAATTACAACATTATACCCCTGACATATATGTAATTTTGTATACCAATTTTACCATGCGAAAAAAGAGATAGAAATACACACACACACAAATATATATATATATATATATATATATAGAGAGAGAGAGAGAGAGAGAGAGAGAGAGAGAGAGAGAAAGTGGCAACAATTGTAAGAATTCCAAAGTAAATTAATGCAAACACAGTAAAGAGAACTGGGGAAAGAGTGAGCTAGCTAATGAATAATTTTATATAGTGTCAAAAGCAGCTGACAAGAAAATAGTAATATTAATTAATACCAACTGGCTTCTCAAAAAATAGCTAGCAGCCCCTGTCAGAAAATGTGATCACTGGGTCAAAGTCCACAGATTCATGTGGCATCTGGAATAAATCCTGCATCTCTCACCATTCTGGACTGCGAAGAGCCCTCAGATGGAGCAGTGATCTTGCTGAGCAATAATCGTGCCAGGTCTTGGGTAACTTCCCCATCTTTTATCATCTCCCCACAAAACTGTGGGGTATAAGGCATTAATGTCTCAGGAGGCAGGGGTGGGGAGGACTTAAGTATTCTGTGTTAAAATGTTAACGTGAGTATTTGAGTTTAAATGTTTAAAAGGGGACAAACAGGATTTTTTAGAGCAAACTGATTCTCTTTTTTTTAAATAATTTGCTTAATTGCAAAAGTAAGGCCCATTTATTTTCTAGAACTTGGTAAAGACAAACATGTGCATAGAAAAGAAATGAAATCCACCCATAATTCCCTCCATCTTACTGTAACAGTTGATCATTTTTGCAATATAACTATTGCACCAGGACTATGATGGCAGGGCTAGTGGGAAAGGGGCCACTTTGGTTGAGCCAGATGTGCAATGATGTTTAGGGCAAGAAAAAAGGGGCTAAAAAAGCTTTTCTACAAAAATGTTAAGGGTTATTTTGACAAAAACGTGATGGAACACTGTAGGAGAGTTTCACACCCTGACAGTCACATCAACCAGTTCGTAGGGGCGGAGATGTGCACCTTTGCATCCTTAGCACCTAGCACACCTAGAAGGAAGAATGAGAGGAGGTCCTTTCTGTTCCTTACCTGTGTGAGAAACAGCTTGACTGCATAATGGTGAAGCAGAATGTCTATCGTTGCAATTTTTCCATTTAAGACTCACATTCTACGCCATCTTTTTCTCAGTTCAAAGTATCTTAATACATAGCATGTCTATCCTTAAATCCCTCACTTTCAGATGACATCTCTCTGAGGTATGCCCCAGAGTCCTCCCTGCAGCTGGATGGTGCATCCATCACATACTCTCTATTTAAATCGAAAGGGTCCCTCACATACACCAAAATTGAGAGATACTTGTTCAGCCATTTTCTCACAATATAGTAGTAGCTTACAATGAGAAATAGATCATAGTGGTTAAGTTCAGTTCAGTGCAAGAAATATTAATTATGTGTTATGGGCCAGCAACTATCCTAGAGATAAGTGCATAGAAATAAGGACATTCTCTCTGCTCTTGAAAACCTCAGTCTGAAGAAATTACTTTTGTACAATGTATTAAGTGCAATTGTCTCTGGCACATGGCAGACAAAGGAAGGATACTGTATTAACTTCCTTCTGTTAATTTTCCCTTATTTATACGACTTACTCCTCAGTTTCATTGATTTTGAGATTTTGGGGGTTTGCGATGATTTTTAATTCATTTAGCACTTATGTATGACAGGCATTGTGTTAAACGAGATGAACACTGCTTCCACATTTTAAAGGTGAAGTAACTAAAACTCAGAGATTAAGTTCACCTAATGATAGAACTAGTAAAATGACACAGTTAATATTCAAATAATAATACATCTCCAAAATTCATTTTTCCCCCAGAAACCCAATACTCTCAGATAAATGCAGTGGATCGTGATTAGAATGCCAATCACTACAGTTTGAAGAAGTGGTAAGCTTGAATTGGGAATGCTACATGCCAGTCCTTGAACAATGTTACTTTTTTTAGAATTATGTTTATTTGGGCCCAATGAAGTGCTCACTATTAGCTCAGTCTCATGCATTCCACTTCTTAGTAAGTACCCATATTACAAAGGTAGTTCACTTTTGGGATATCAAAATCAAATAATTAAAGAAGGAAAGTATGCATAGTTTCTTTTGATAATATAATGTCCTTTAACAATTTCCAATAATTACCATTGCCTTTGAGAAAGGTTTGCATCCAAACATAAACCCTGGCATCCAAGACCCTGTCATAATCCTTCTCACCTCTACTGTGAAGCTTGACTTTACTAAGCCATTTTGAGCCCTCTCCTCCTTATATAAATTTATTTATCAGAAACTTCTCACATATACACTACCAAACAGGACAAAGTTCCAACATATGAACATATATGTGCACTGAAAAACATTATAAAATACAGACAAGCAAAATTAAAATGCCATGTTCCTACCACTAAATGATTACTACTATTCCCCTTTTAATGTATATCCATGATTTGTGTGTGAATATTTTTCTCAAATTTTATCTTTGAATGCTCAGATAAAAAAATATGTTGTCTTTTTTTTTACTACTAAATCTATTATCCATATTCTATACCTGTGTTCATGAGAAAGTAAACTCTACTGTAAAGAGAAGCCCAAGAGAGGGAGCAGGTGAGCACAAGAGAAAGAGCCATGAAGTCCTAAGGAGGCACAAAATCATTTAAGGGTACACTGCTCTATTTTAGAAATAACTTCATGACCATCCATGAACTGCTTAGCAACACAGCTGGAGGTTGTCAGTCGAACAAGATAAAGAAAAAAGCCCAAACTCAACAAAAGGGGAAATGTTTTATAAAACCTGGGGTACAGGACGAAGCATGGAAAAGAAATGGGAGCAGCAAGTGTAAAATAGAAAAGGAAATCATTCATTCTATAGCTCCAGTTTTTAAATGGCAATGAAGTGGGTGTTTTCCTTTTGGCCTGACCATCTTCTAGGCACCTTGCATGTAATACTGCATTTTATACTCACATGAACCCCATGATATCAGTACTATTATGCCTCCTTTTGCAAAGGAGGAAAATGAGGCACAGAAGAGCTGAGTAACTTGCCCAAGTGCACACAGCTGGTTAATGAAGGACTCAGGGATCAAATTCTGGCAATATGGCTCCAGAGCTTGATCTTTAAGGAACTGCTCTGCTCTTTCCTTTAACTGTCAATTTCTGGAAAGGCCAACCTGAAAAATGGGAAGAAGAAAGTGCCTGCAGGAAAATGTCTCCACCAAAGCCAATAAAGCAGAGTTTTCCAAATTAAGCAGGCAACTTTGATGTGCAAAACCTATCACCATTTGTTAGTAAAAGTACCCCAAAGATTCAATAATCTAGAATCAAACAAATCTTAAATATAGTATAAAGATAGCAGAATACATTATTAGGACTTTCAAAAACTCAAAGAATATATTTCTCCCTGAATCTTCTAGAAGATGCTATTAGAGAACGAACCAACTGAGAGATGAATAGAGATCTCTGATAAAAAGAACAAACTGTGAGCATTGACTCTAGCCATAGGACTAAAACTGAAATAAGTCTAGAAATTTAAAAGTGGAGGCTAGTGTAATTAAGCTGAGGGCCAAAATCATCCAATTTCCCTCTTCTTCCTCTGTCACAGAATTCCTGATTTTTAGCTGCATACATGGCTTCATTTTCCTGACTCCCATACAGGTCACTGTGGCCTTGTGATTTAAGTGCTTAGCCAATAGAATGTATACAAAATTGGTATGGGCAGCTTCCAAAAAGTGTCCTTAAAGGGAAAAGAGAGGCCTTCCTTTATTTTTTTCTTCCTTCCTGCTGGCTGGAATCTCATGTTTTGTCCAGAGCTCAAAAAGCCACCTTAGACTATAAGGTGACCTTGGAAATGGAAGGTCATAGTGAAGCCATGAGGTAGAAAGAACATAAATCCCTCATATTGTAGAATATTATACAAGCTCTGGACCTACTACCTCCATGGGAGAAAGATATAAACCTCAATTTTGGGTAATACATCATTATTTTATGTGTATTTATTCTTCTCAGCTGAACTTAGTCCTAACCAACGCAGTTCCCTTTGTCCTGGTATTAAATCTTACACAAAAATAAATTCCAGAAGTCTTAAATATTTAAATGTCAAAAAAATAAAAGTGCTAAAAGAAAAGAGTGAGAATTATTTTTATAATTTTGAAGTAAGAAGGTCTTTCTAAATATAACACAAAACCTAGACAATGTAAAATGAAAGGTTTAAAAATTCAATAAAAACCAAACAGCAAAAACAAAATAAAACATTATTGTAGCCTGGTTACAAGACAAAGAAGCTAGGTAAAATATTTGCAACCCACTTTGCATTAGACTAGGGCTAAATTTCATTCTATATGTTAGTCAATAACACCAAGCAATAACCCAATAGAAAAATTGGCAATGATTATGAACAGACAGTTTAATAACAGTCTAACTCTTAGACATGAAATGTGTCTAACTCTTAAACATGAAAAGATGTTTGGTCTTATTCATAATAAGATAAATACAAATTAAAACTACTAAGAGGTATCATTTTCTATTAGATTGGCAAAAATCAAAAACTTTGATAATATACTCTTTGGGCGAGGCTTTGAGAAAAAAGGTAGTTACATATTACTGAGAGCAATTTGACAGTATCTATAATAATAAAAGCGTGATATGCTAATTAGACCAGACGGCTGAACAACCTTCCAGATGTCATTCCAGACATCCTTCCAAATGAAGCCACGGTGGCGGGGGCTGAGGCAGAGGCGGTTAGGGGTGATCAGCAGGCAGGCGAGCAGTTAGGGGCAATCACGTAGGCAGGCAAACATTTAGGGGCAATCAGGCAGGCAGGCGAATGGTTAGAGGTGATCAGGCAGGCAGGCAGAATGGATAGAGGCGATCAGGCAGGCAGACAGAGGCGGTTAGAGGTGATCAGGCAGGCAGGCAGGCGAAGTGGTTAGGGGTGATCAGGCAGGCAGGCAGAAGTGGTTAGGGGTGATCAGGCAGGCAGGCAGGTGAGCAGTTAGGAGCCAGCAGTCCCGGATTGTGAAAGGGATGTCCAACTGCCAGTTTAGGCCCAATCCCAACCTAAACTGGCAGTTGGATATCCCCTAAGGGGTCCCAGATTGCGAGAGGGTGCAGGCCAGGCTAAGGGACCTCCCATCCCCACCTCATGCATGAATTTTGTGCACTGGGCCTCTAGTATATCTTGAGTACAAGTGCACATACCTTTGACCCAGAAATTATGCATCTAGAAATGCATCCTACAATGCATGTGAATATTTGCCAAATAATACGTGTCAAAGGACTATTCATCACTGTGTTATTTGGAAAGATTAGGAAGGACCTAAATGTCCATCAATAGGAACTGGCTAAATGCAATGCAGTTTAATTAAGCACTAGAATCCTATGCATCTGTTAAAAGAAGCTCTCTATACACTGATAGAGAATGAAAAGAGATACATTGTTGTGTGAAGGAGTGCAGAAAAATATGTGTTTTATAATTCATTTTATGTTTGAAAAAGCAAAAAATATAGAGTGTCCCCAAAAATGTATATACACACTTTGAATAATTATAAAGGCAATGTTTATTAAATAAAATATACTTGGTTTTCAAAACTGTTACAGTGTGTATACATTTTGGGGGGATACCCTGTACATATATTTGTTTAAGTAATGAATATCTTTTGAAACATATATAAGAAACCCATAATATAAATTGCCTCCAGGGAAAAGAATCTAGGTAGGAAAGAAATAGGGGAAGCTAACTCTTACAATTCACATCTCTATGCCTATTTTTAATATTGCAAAGTATTTATTATATTACCTATTCAAATTAATTATTTAATTAGATTTATATGAAATGGAAGAAAAGAGCAAGTCACACACAATGAAAATGATTTTAAAAAATTACACTTTATAATCTCCATTTACATGTATCATCCTGGGGTAACATAAATGCTTGAAAAGAATATCTAGACTTTCAATCTCAGGTAGCAGTCCAGATATAAGTCAAAGATTTAAATCAGGTATCTCTATAGAAGACAAAATGTTAAAGTAATTTGTTAATAATTAAAACTTAAAATAAAGAGATGATGTCATTTCATTGTATAAAAGCAGTAGTTACAGAAATTCCAAAATAGTCTCCTCTTCTTTCATTTAAAGAAAATCAATAAATTCCATGACAGCAGATTCTTTGTCATGTTCCTGGCCATCCCCAGACCTGACATGGAATAGGGGCACAACAAATATTTACAGAACAAGTTAAAGGTTTAAGTGGAATTACATTGACAGAAACAATCAAAAATGTAATGTTCTACCGTATTATTGGAATTCATTGGCACCAGCTTTATCTTAGTATGAATCCAAGTTTCCACCCTTTTACTTTCATAGAGTCTTTTTACCTACTGTCACATTTACATACTGTTTGCTCTAGTGAACACACTGTAAGGTTTACAATTTCTAGGGGAAATTTTCATGTTGTGTCACTTGCTCTTTTCACACACACACACACACACACACACACACACACACACTCACACTCTTCTCAGTTTTACTGTTGTCAGGCTGCTCACTTCTTCTCATACCAGCTGCTCCTCCCACCTGCTCCCCGAAAACATAATGTAAAGCCTCCATCTGATGCACAGAAGGGACATCAATGAAGATAAGGGTAAATTTCCAGGGATGGTTCTATTCTCGACTAAGGCAAAGGGGTTTTTTTTAATATATTTTATTGATTTTTTACAGAGAAGAAGGGAGAGGGATAGAGAGTTAGAAACATCGATCAGTTGCCTCCTGCACACCTCCTACTGGGGATGTGCCCACAACCAAGGTACATGCCCTTGACCAGAATCGAACCTGGGACCTTTCAGTCCGCAGGCCAACGCTCTATCCACTGAGCCAAACCGGTTAGGGCGAGGCAAAGGGTTTTGAAAGAGCTCAGAAGCTAGGTAGCAGGCAGATAATATGATTTCTGGTCAGACACAAAAAATAGAAATGCTGCAGCTTCAATCAGAAAGTAGAGGCAGTTGTGATCTCGGGGAGGATTTTTTCTTATGGCTGAAGTTCCAAATCACAAATTTCTCCTTAGAATGAAGGCATTTAGTGATGAAGCTTTAGTCTTTTCTGAGAAAGCTATGAGATTCAGATAAGACATATTCTCTTAATATCAGCATCTTAGTTTTCAACTTGTGATGACATTTAATAAGGACATCTTATGCAATATTTTTTATCACAGAGATTGACACAACTAATTTGGGCACTCTGAGTTCCTTAGAGAATATGAGGGGAATGTAGATATCTCTTCTAGAAAAACGTTCAAAAGTTGCTCATAATAATGTAGATTTGTTAACCCTCAAACTAAAGTATGGAATTTAAAAAGTAATTCATGTAATTTTTTAAAAAATTGTTAAATTAAGATGAGTTACTGATGTAAAATTATCGTGGGATCTGCTTCTTGTTTTTCTTTTGAAGTAGATAGCTTATTTTTGTTCAATTAAATTATTTATATTTTTATTGAAATTCATCTGCTGTGGGAATTTAAAGCAGAGAGAAGGAGGAAGACCCAGTAAAGTCAGTGACAAGGGCAGGACCCATTGCTAAGAATGAAAGCAGCAGAAGCTAGGAGAAACCAGGTTAAAACCAGAACCAGAGGCAAAAGCTGTGGTGGAGAACCAGGCTGTCACAGAGCAAATAGAGTAAGCATCTAACAGAGCCACAGCCTATAGCCCAGCCTAATCAAGATAATAATATGAGAAGAATTCTATTAAGAAGCAATCTATAATAATAAAAGCATAATATGCTAATTAGACCGGACATCATTCCAAAGACCTTCCGGACGAAGCCGGGGCTACAAGGGAAGCCCGGGTCCCGGTTGCCAGAGGGAAGCCAGTGCCGGCAGCTGGGGGAAGGAAGGCCTACTCTTGCATGAATTTCATGCATTGGGCCTCTAGTGTGAATATAAGCATAGAGGTGTTTTTCAAGCGCCGCACTGCCAAGTGAAGAAAAAAGGAGCTACAATTGTATATGCAACTGACTCCTGAGGGTTTTGTTCCTACATTATCCAACAAATATTAATTGATGACATAATCTGTGCAAAACACTATGCTGAGTACTGGAGTAAATAAAGCAAACATGGTCTCTAACCTCATGGAGCTTATACTATGTCAAAGGACAGGGTGGGCAGAACAAAGAAAATAATAAGTAACCTGATTTGAAAATAAATAAAATATTTAAGATGATAACAGTACAATGAAAGAAACAAGCACAATGCTGAGAGGTAGAGCAGGAGAGGGGACCTATTTTAGAAAGGGTGGCAAGGAAAGGCTGCCTGCAGTGACCTTGAGTTGAGGCATGAGGGATGAGAAGAAGCCAGCCATGAAAAAAAAAAAAAAAATGGAGGAAGACATTTCTAGTCAAAGAAGCAGAAGTAATAAGAACTCAACCCTTTTCAAAGAACTGTGAGAAAATCCATGTGGCTACAAACTGGTGCTCCTCCTGCAGCTACCTTCTCCTTCACAGTTTATACTACAGCTCACAAGCACCCTGGAATCAGAGCTGCCTGGAGTATCTAAATTATTCCTCTTCTTTTATTTCTCCTTAAGAAAGGCTGACTAAATCATGACCTCAAGCTGGTGACAAATAGAAGAAATTTTTCTTTAAAAGTTGTTTTGTGTTTTAGTGTAATGAAATACTTAAAATACTGAAATAACACCAGGAAGTTATCTAATGAATGCAAATGCATTTGTATGTGTCTCTGCAACCACCCACCTAATTCAGAATCACTGGCCCTGCTCACGAGGTTACCATGGCAGCCATCTGCACAGCACACAGCTCACTTACCATCTAGGTAGGTGTTTCCCTGGTAGGTCTCAGTAGGGAGAGGTCTTTTAGGAACCCACACAGCTAGAAAGAATCAGCAGGCAGCCTAGACCTGATGAGAGAACAAAATACACAAGATTAAATTAACCACGCAGTCAAGTCCACTCCTCCCTGTATTCATGGATGGTAATGCTAATACTTGGAAAACATATTATTTTATATATGAAAAATGTTGAATTTTTGGTCCACAAAACAGGAATATAAGAAATGACACATTTCTTTATTTCCTTTTTGTGAACCTAAATAAAAATTTCTGTCCCACCAGGTGGTAAGAAATTCAGTTTTATTCATTATGGAATTTCTTTCCCTCCTACTCACTGCTACCTCCAAGCAAGGCCATGCAAAGGTCTCCTAGGCTCATTTAGAGAGATCAGAAATGACTTTTTTTAAGGCTCTGAAACCACACCATCTACATTTGTAACATGGTTCTGCCATAGGACTAAAACTCTATGTCACGTAACAGTGACATTGGTGACTTAATCTCTTTCATGATTAATGGAGATAATGATAGTAACTACTTCATAGATGGTTAGATGAGTTCATATATACAATGTTCGTAGAATAATGTGTGGCTCTTATGTGTACAGTAAGTGTTTATCACCATTATCATCACCATTTCTATATGATGTAAAAGTGTCTGGAGCTTTCCTCCAGTAACGGATCCACTGTGGTTATCAGAGATGCCAAATCTCCCAGCCCTAAGGGTTTCCTCGTATCCCAAGGCCCTGCTGCTTCTGGCTGGAAGCACCTAAGCTTCTGAATGTTGTCCTCACCCCAGGACAACACTGTGGAATGAGCCACAAGCCCTTACCAACGTGCCAACCATTCTCCAGGAATCTCGCTGCAAGCCTCTCCCATCATTCCTCTCAGGACCCTTGAAAGCCTTTCCTCCCTCTGAGAACCTAACAAAATGTGAGGTCAGCCTTCATAACAACAAACAGCAGCTAAACTAAGCTTAAAAGACTAGCTGCTTGGGAAGGAGTAGGAAAATGGAACGATACAGAGAGAACAAATAGGAATCTTTCTTTTTCTGCCACACTGATTGTCACTCTTGCTTAGGTGAACTGGGTCCAGCTTCACTATGTGTTCTCTCTTTTCCCTGACAGAGGTTACTTGGCCTCCATTAAGTCTCAGTTTCCTCATATATGGAATCAGGATAATAACAGAACCTATCTCACAGGGATGGTGTGTAGATTTGATAAAACGTGTATATCGCTTGCAGCAAAACGCCTAGCACAGAGTGAGCACTCAACAAATGCTAGTTCCCTCCCTTCGTTTTTCCTTTTCTATAAAGAGACCACCACCTTTTATCTTTCTGACTTGAAAGTCTCATACAAATCATTCCTTTGAGTTTAGGCAGAAGTGTGGTCTAGAAAAGGCAATAATTAAATGCAATTTAGTTACTAAGAAAGGAGTGGGTTTGGGCTTTTAACCCTTTCCTGGGCCACATGAATCTGGATTTTGTTTTATTAAACAAGTGGCTTGTCTACTTTTTATTTTATTAGGAAATAGCAAGAATTTCCTAGGGACAATAGAGCATCAGGCACAAACATTTATAAACTTAGAAGTAAGGGAAGGGGAACGGTCCAATGGCCTCTAACCAAGTGATAAGTATCAGGTCACAAGGGAAAGAAAATGAAGACACAGTTTTCTGAATTCAGAATTCTGCCTAGAATCAGCCCTGGCAACCTGCATCAGAAAACAAAATAAAATAACACAGATCATTGTGATGACAAGTAGGTATTTTAATCAACTCTGCTTAAATATGTCAATAAGAACTTGCAAGCAATACTTCTTACCTTTTGAGAATTAACCATATTCTCTTTCAAATACAAGATTTCTCTAAGAGTAGAGAGTTCAGTTCAGTTCAACCAGCACCCATCATGCCCCTATTACATGCTCTCACGCTGAAAGTTCTTGCAGTGACAGGGAATGAGTTCTCTCTACTAACAGTAAACTCTGAAAGGACCAAACAAGGGTTCAGAAGTAATGTGCTATTCACACAAACTTTAGTGATGTTTACACAGAATCCATTGTTTCTGTTCCAGTTCCAGTTGACTTGAGACTGTCATATTTATGAGAGAGAAGATGGCTGATGAGGGTATGATTCTCAAAAACCTACAGTGCTCTTCAAAAGAAAAGTCAACACTTTTGTGATAACCAGAGCCCAGCATACTGAAGAACTATGGAAGATATCGAAACTTAGAGTGCATAGAGAACTAAAGACAGGCACGAACTGCATGGAAGACTTCAAGAACAGGTAACTGGCAACCTGTGGGGTAGCATATGCCAAAGAAAATCCGGGGTCTCGATGACCATGAGGGTCTCGGTAGCAGAGCAGAGGAAGAGTAACTGTAAATGGTACTGTGTTTTTTTAATTTTGTTTTCCACTTGTTTGTTGTCAGTACAGAGAAAAGCTATTGATTTTGTGTGTGCTGATCTTGTATTCTGTGAGCTTTCTGAACTCACTTATTAATACTAAGACTTGTTCATTCGTTGGTAGGTTTTAGATTCCTTGGGATTTTCTACATAGACAATCATGTCATCTGCAATTAAAGACAGTTTTATTTCTTCTTTTCCAATATACATGTATATTATTTCTTTTTCTTGCCCAATTTCACTGACTAGGACTTAAGGCACTACATATATATATATATATATATATATATATATATATATATATATATATATATATGCCTAAGTGACCAGAACAACCGGTTGCTATGACTTTCACTGACCACAAGGGGCAGATGCTCAACACAGGAGTTACCCCTTCGTGGTCAGTGCGCTCCCACAGCCAACCTCTCCCGGCCGGCCAACCTCCTGCGGTCCCTCCCTGCAGCCGGCAGGCCCCAATCATCGCCTGATGGGGCTGGCACTCAGGCTGGGATGGGGAACCAGGAGTGGGTGGCGGCGGATGCAGCCCCTTTCCCAGGAGGACCGAGGGCTGGCTCCCTCCTTGGGGCCAGCAGCCAACCTCCCGTGCCCTGTTCATCACACAGTCCAGGAGGCCCCGCTTGGCCCACCACCCGCCCACTGCGGTGGCAAGGGAAGGAGGAGGGGGGAGGTGGAGAAACATGCAGTGGCGGGACACTGATGATGGCAGTGTCAGTGTCCAGCATCCATTCCTTCCGCACCCAGCCCAGCGACCATCGCCTCCTCTCCGGCCTGGCCCTGATCGGCCTAGACCCGATTGGCCCTGATTGCCAACCAGGCCTAGAGACCCCATCCATGGATGAATTTTGTGCACTGGGCCTCTAGTGTTTACAAGAATAGTGAGAGCAGACATCTTGAACTTGCTTCTGATCTTAGAGGGAAAGCATTTTGTCTTTCCACCATTAAGTCTGATGTAAGCTGCAGGTTTTTGTTGATGCTCTTTTTGAGTTTGAGGACATTCTCCTGTATTTCTAGTGTACTGAGAGTTTTATTATGAATGAGTGTTGAATTGTGTCAAATGTTTTTTTCAGAAGATTGGTAATGTGATTTTTCTTCTTCAGTTGGCAAGGTGTATTACCTTGATTGAGTTTTAGATATTGAGCCAAACATGTATATCTGGAATAAATCCCACTTGGATGTGAAGTATTATTCCTTTTATACATTGTTCTATTTGATTTGCTAAAATTTTGTCAAAGATTTTTATACCTAAGTTCATGAGAACTATTGGTCTGTAGTTCTCTTTTGGAGGCATTTGTCTAGTTTTTTGTTATCATAAAATGAGACATGTTTCATTCTCTTCTATTTTCTAGAAGACATTGTATAAAATTTGTGTTAATTTTTTGAATGTTTGATAAAATTCAAACATGGACCTGGATATTTATTTTTATAAAGAGTTTTTAAATAATAAATTCCATTCCTTTGATTATTGTTGGTCTATTCAAGCTGTTTATTTCATATTGGCTGAGTTTTGGCAGATTGTGATTTTTGAGCAATTGGTTCATTTTTTCCTAAGTTATCGAATTTATAAGTATAAAGTTGTTCATAGTTAACCCTTATTATCTTGTTAGTAGTTGCAGGATCTATAATTATATTCCTTGCCATTAAATATATTGGTGACTTTTTTCATCTCCATTTTCATCTTTGTCAGTCTTACTAGAAGTTTACCAATTGTATTGATTTTTTTCAAAGAACCATCTTTTTGGTTTATTAATTTCTCTAGTATTTTCCTATTATGAGTTCTATTTATTTCTGCTACCTTGATATCTGCAATCCATCCTTCTGCTTCCTTTGGGTTTATTTTTATCTCATCTTTCTAATTTCTTGAGATAGGAACTTAGATGACTGAGATTTTTCTTCTTTTCTAATGTAAGCATTGAGTCCTCTCAGCACCACTTTAGCTGCATCTCATAAATTTTGGTACTGCGCTTTCACTTTAATTCAGTTTTATGTATTTTTAAATTTCCTTTGAGATTTTCTCTTTGACCCATGTATTATTTAAAATTGCTTGTTTCATTTCTAAGTATGTGGAGATTTTCCTATTGTCTTTCTGTTAGTGATTTCTAGCTACGTTATTACATTATTGTCAGAAAGCATATTCTGTGTGATTTCAAATCTTTAAATTGCTTAATGTTGTTTTTTTATGATCCAGGATATGGTCTATATTGGTGAATTTCCATGGGGCTTAAAAAGAATATAGTCTGTTTTTTGTTGGATGGTGTATTCTACAAATATCAATTGCATCCTATTGTTTGTGTTGTTCAGTTCTATAATAGTTAAAGTTTTATCAGTTTTTGAGAGTATAATGTTGATGTCCCTATGTATAAGCATTCTGTGTTTTAACAATCCCTCCAAATGATTATGGTATGCACTAAAGTTTGAGAACCTCTGGCCCAGAATAGAGTAACTCAAAAAAGTTAGCTGAGTTGAGTAACACTTCACTATTTTATAAACTGTAAATCATAATGTTTTAATGAACTTGATACTGTTTTTCGGTGACTAGAAAAAGTCATTTCACATTAGAAGGTAGAAATATAAGGGAAGCTTTCACCCTAATTGTTTTCCCATATATAATTAAAATAAGCAATCAGTTGTGCCACTACCTAACCCCATGGGGACAGGCTTACCGTAAGCAGAACTATACATAGGAGAGTACCCAGAAAACTTGGGAATTTTAGCTAAAGCCAAGTTTTATTTTTAAAGCAGATTTTTAAACTTAAGTGAGAACCCACTTAATCACTTCATTCATCATTTCTGATACTGGTCTGTATATTTACATGTGCACTCAATTAGTGAGTGTTTATTGATCTCCTCTTATGGTCCAAGAACTGTATAAGGCACTAAAAATAGAGCAGAGAACAAGACATGGAGCTCACTACATACACAGATAATTATTTTATTTATAATTGTAATAAATACTAGCAAAAAGGACAGAATACTAAAATAGCATTAACAACAGCAGGCCTAGCCTGGTCCAAAAAGATAAGGGAAATTTTCCTGACAAGTAATCTGAAATTTAAAGGAAGAATTAGACTTGACCTAATGAAGAGGAAGGAAATGAGGTTAAAAACCAAAGAAGTTGCATTTACCAAAGCTAAAAATAATATCTTGGCCTTATACTAGAAAGTAAAGATACACTAGCAAGAAAATCCAGGGTGATGGTAGGGTCTAAAGGAAGTACCACCAACCTAAAATGGTCTATATGGAGATCTTCCAGCCAACTCAAGTGCATCTCACCAAGTCAGTGGAACTGAGATTTTAATAGGTTCCTTTCACCAAAACTACTATGCTCTGGGAACAATACCAGGAGCCTGCTGAACATTCATTCCTGAAATGTCTTGGGTCTGCATCGATGCATTGGTTCTACTAGAATGAAGGCCATGTGGGGCATACATAAAGAAGGGAGTGGGAAAACAATCAAATTCTGCATTTGGAGACCTTCCTCCATTAATCCCTGGGCATTGGAGAGGATAAGCAAGGAACCCAAAGATAGGAAAGAAAATTAACTTTTGTGAAGTGCTTACTATAGGCCAGACACCAGACTCAGAGTTATCTGTGTTTATCTCTTCTAGCCTTCATTATAACCCTAGGAAATGGGCAGTACTTTTCTCATTTTAAAGAGTTTTTTAAAACTGGTTTTTAAAGAGAAGGGAAGGGAGAAGGAGAGAGAAAGAAAGAAGCATTGATATGAGAGCAGAACATCAACCAGCTGCCTCTTGCAGGCCTACCTTTGGGGATCGAGCCTGCAAAGTAGGCATGTACCCTGACCTGGAATCGAACCAGTAGGGCACCCAACCAATTGAGCCATACCAGCTAGGGTTATTTTTCTCGTTTTAAAACATGAAAAGCAAGACTCAGAAAAGTGCAGTAACTTCTCATGGTAAAAGCTGGTAAACAGCAACATCAAGAGCTGAATTCAGGGCCCTGTGTGAAAACAAGCGGGGCTGATTTATACTTGGAGCTACTGCCCTAGGAGCTGTGTTCCATCCCAAGGACACTAGTCTGATTTTTCTTCTGTTCTCATTGTTTCTTTTCCTTGCTCTCCTTGTCAACCCTCATCCCAGGACCTGCCCCTGTATGGCTCTCCCTCTTACATCCACCAAACTCCTTCTGGAATAGTCAGAAACCAAAGAAAGAATTTTTTTTCCCCAATATGAAAAACCTGAAAGCTAATAAGCGTAATGTCAAGAATTCATAATGCCAGCCATATCACCTTAAGAAAGTCCAAATCCATTATTTTATCCTCCCTCCTTTAGCACAGTTATGTAAACAAAATTTTAGGACTCGGAGTCTTAAAGAAAACATTTTTTAGCTCTGCTACTGATATATTACTCTGTTTCAAGATCTTATTGCTATTGTATTGGTCTGATTTTATTTGGATTCTAATATGACTTTGGGGGAATGTAACATCTGTAAAATATATTTATGTAGCTGCAATAAAAGAATTGAGATGGCTGTGAAGGGAACAAAAGAGAACAAAACACTAAAAGATTCTGGGAGTTAGTGTGGATATTCTACTTCTGTTATCTAGTATGAAATTCATACAGGAACAATTTCCTAAAGTACACAGATAAAAACTGAAAAGCCAAAATATAATTTCAGTGGGGAATAAGATTGTGTGTAAAAAAAAATAAATTGTGTGTAGTGGTTTTTTTTTCTATTCTAGACAAATGAAGAATATAAGGTCCAGAAAACTAAGTTTTCCAAATTCTGGTGTACACATTAATAATGACTTTAGATTTTAATCAATCGTGAAACACACAAACATAATTCACCCAGGTTGTGGTGGGAGCTATCAAGTTGAATGAGTATAAAAACATATGAATACTATTTGCAAGATGAGTGGTTTAGTTTGTTGAAAAAATACTAAATATCTATGAAGCTCATGTATTTTATTTTCTTCATCTCTAGAACAAAGCACCAATAAGCATTACTTTAAAATGATCCAATTTTGAATGTTGTTTCAAACAAAATTTATTTTTTTATACTTTAGATGAACAAATGTTATATAAACATCAGCATTAGGTTGAGATCACTGCCCAGCCAAGCAGATTCCTGGAGAGTTCAAGGAAGAAGAATAGAAAACCAGCCCACTTACCCTAGGCCTAGGAGCTGCCCAGTAATACTGGCAGAGCCTGATATTGTTGAAAAGTAGAGTGAATTATTTGGTTTCTTATGTGGCATTTACTTTTGAATCTCTACATTATACTTGGAACATAGATTTACATCCTTAGAGGGAAAAACTTCCAAGGAAAATATTAACCTGACCCCCAGCGACCTAAAGTAAAATGCTCATTCAGTGCTAATGAACAGACTCGAAATACTCCCACTCCAGGTTAGGGAAATCACAGGGGAGAGGCTCTTCACTGCTCTTAAAAAAAAACAACCTCTAAGAGTTGACCTTTATCTAAAAGATATTCAAGTGGGTGGACCTAAACTGACCAATTGATTCAGTTACTACCCTAAAAGTGAGCATGTTTATATATGTGTATGTGCATGTGTGTCTGTAGTGATACTTAGGTAGGGGAAGAATCTGTCATCACCCTTAATCAAATATCAGATGTGCTCAAAGCTAGATCCTGATATCTATAAACTGTCTCTGGACCCACCTCCCCCACCAACACCTCTCAGATGTATTTATCTTATAAGGAATAACCTTGATAACCACACACATATCCAATCAACCTGGGAACAAATGTGTAAAGCCAATGTGATTCAGCCAATTTTTACTGGCCGCTTATATGCTACTAGAGGCCCGGTGCATGAAAATTCATGCACTGGAGCTGGTGTGGGGAGCGGGGTCCCTCAGCCCAGCCTGCTCCCTCTCACAGTCCGGGAGCCCTCAAGGGCGGGAGGCGACCAGGCGATCAGGGGAAGGCAATGCCCTCATCACACCTCTGCTGCTGCCACTGCCAGCAGCACAAGCCTCAGCCAGCCCTGGTTACCTGAGCCTCGGGCAGCCCTGGGTGGCTGGGCAGCCACCATCCAAGGCTTGCCTGCACCTCGGGCTGGCCCTGGGCGACTGGGGGGCTGAGGGGACTGGGCGCTGCCATCTTGTGGCTGTGGGCACCACCATCTTTGAGGGCGTGGCATTCAATTAGCATATTCCCTCCTTATTGGCTGTGGGTGCTACCATCTTTGAAGGTGAGGCAGTCAATTAGCATATTCCCTCCTTATTGGCTGTGGGTGCCACAATCTTTGTGGGCGTGGCATTCAATTAGTATATTCCCTCCTTATTGGCTGTGGGCACTGCCATCTTTGAGGGCGGGACAGTCAATTAGCATATTCCCTCTTTATTAGATAGGATGAGCACACATAGACAGCAGCGCCAGAGATATGAGGATGAATGGAGGCCTTGATATATTTCACCAGCTAAGGAATAGTGAAGGAAACCAGGAGGACACTGCAGGTGGAGTAAACCAAATGAGTCATGAAAGCAAGGGTGTCATATGAAAATACCAAAGCTCATAATAGTCAGGTTGGTCTAAATGTATCTATGAGCAATTTGGAGACATTGAAAGGTCTTTACGGTTTCTGTTTGGGCAGAAGAAATGAGAGCACCAGATCCTAAATATATGACTTGGGCAACACTGTGGAAAAGGGATTGGTATGGAGAAGTCACTGGAAAGCAGAGAGAGAAGTCAGGAAGCTATTTTCATAGTGAAGAGATAATATAAGAGGAAAGCAGAAGTGGAAATTGGGTGAGTTTTAAGGAATATAATTTACAAAAACAATTCTGAAAGAGATAGAAAACCTAAAGAAAAACTAAAATAGAAGAAATATAAAATGTCAAAGAATTACTCACAACCACCCTCTCATCAACACAGACACACACACACACACACACACACACACACACACACACACACACACACAACAGAAGACAAAAATTCCAGTGCTACTTAAACTATTTCAGAGTATAGACAAAGGCATATGTAAATAAAACATTGCAGTAATACCTAAACCTGACAGAGCACAGCCCTGGACAGTGTGCTCAGCGGTTAGGGTGTCGGCCGGCACACCTAAAGGTCACAAGTCTGATTCCCGGTCAAGGACATGTAACTGGGTTGCACATCAATCTCTCTCTCTCTCTCTCTCTCTCTCTCTCTCTCTCTCTCTCTCTCTCTCTTTCTCTCCCCGCCCCCCCTCACTCAACCCTCCCTCCCTTCCACTCTCTTTTAAAAATCAATGGAAAAAATATCCTCTGGTGAGGCTTAAAAACAAAATTATTTTAGGAAAACAAAAATTACAGAACATACAAAAAATACCAACCTACAGATGAATAGTTCAAGATTGTCCAATGCAAATTGCCAAACTGAAGTATCAGCAAACAGGATCCAGAATTATATTAAATGAACAAGGGAAATTTATTTTAGAAATTAAATACATATATTTAGTCACAGCTATATATTTAATGTTAGGAAATTATCAAGGATTATCTCCAAATACTCTGCAAATGCATTTTTTAAATTTGGCATCCATCTGTTTATGACTTTTACCTATTTTTCTATTGGGTTACAAGTCTTTTTTATTAATTTGTAGAGTTCATATGGGAAGAATATTAATTTGTAGGAGTGCTTTAATGCAAATTCCTCTGTGGCAAATATTTTCTCCCAGTCTGTGGTTTGTCTTTTAATTCTCCTTATGGTTTCTTTTGAAGAACAGAGGTTTTTAATTTTAGTCTAATCAAATACATTAATATTTTCCATTTTGTTTCTTATTATTTAATCTAAGCATCATTCTCCAAAAATTCTGAAGAAGTTTTATGTTTCAACATCTGCTCTTAATAAAATTAAGATATTTTTAAAGTATGTTTTTATTTATTTTAGAGAGAGAGGAAGGGAGAGGGAGAGAGAGTGGGGGGGAAAAAAAGTCAATGTAAGAGAAACATTGATTGTACACACCCTGACTGGGGATTGAAGCTGCAATCTGCATGTGCCCTGACAGGGAATTGAACCAGTGTCTTTTCAGTGCATGGGATGATGCTCAACCAACTGAGCCACACCGGCCCAGGCAAAATCAAGCTTTTAATAAAATGGAACACATACACACCTTCTTAATATAATAAAATACATATATTCAATTACAAAGTTAGTGCCATGCTTAATGAGGAAATAGAAGAAATATCTCCTTAAAGGCAAAACCTTACAAGGATGTTCTTCAAACCACCACTATTCAACATTTTTCTGCACATAATGGGCAACACAATTAAAGGAGAGAAAGATACATAAAGTATGTGAATTGGAAAGGGAGAGGTTAAATTACTTGAATATGGCAGGATGATACACCTGGAAAATCTAGAAGAATTCACTGAAAAACTACTACAAACAAGAAAATTGGTCAAAGTAACTAAAGGTACTATTAATATTCAGAAATCAATAACTCATTCATAAAACCAATAACCAATTAGAAAATCTAGCCATTTTATACAATAGAAATACACTTTTTGAAACATGCAAGATTGACATTATTAAATGTTTAAAATGCTATGAAGGCCTAAAAGGAAGATTTGCACTGGAAAGTCATATGTTCTCTGACAGCAAGATTAAATATTATGAAGGTGATATACCTGTAAATATAACATAATGCTATTAAAAATATCAAGCCAGCACAGCCAGTGTTGCTCAGTGGTTGAGCATCAACCCATGAACCAAGAGGTCCCTGGCTCAATTCCCAGTCAGGGCATATATAAGGTTGCAGGCTCGATTCCCAGATTCCCAGTACGGGCCATGTGGGAGGCAACCAATCAATGTTTCTCTCTCATCGATGTTTCTATCTCTCTAACTTTCTCCCTTCTTCTCTCTCTAAAAAAAATCAATAAAACATGTTTTTAAAATATCAAACCAATTTCTTTTAACTAGACACGCTTATTCTAAAACTCAGATGAAAAATATACACAAAGATAGGATAACTCTGAAAAAGAAGAAAAGGAGAAGGCTAGCCCTAAAGATATTAAAATATACCTATGTGATCATGTAATAAAAATTAAAAGTGAGATATTGAAGCATAACCAAGAAGACATAGCAACTCAACAGAAAAAAAAAGTGCCAAAAAGGTCCAAACACCTGTAAGAACGTGTTATATAATAAAGGCATTATTTCAAATTGGCTGGGAAAAGTTGGCACTGAGAAACGGCCAGCATGAGGTGATGGCACCACGGTGGTGGTGTAGAAGAGCTTGCCAACTTCCAGGGCCCCTGGATCAGGCCTTGTCATCTATCACTGGCCTGAAACATGGCACTCACCTACAAAACCTCCAGCGGTGTACCTGAATATCCCTGCTGAGCCCATCATCAGCCTCCACTGCCATGTGCTGTGGTGAGTCTCAGCATCCATAGTAATGCATGCCAACAACCAGTGTGCTCACAGTTAGGCCTGGCCCTTGCTGCCTGCCCAGGCCCCCACCACCATATCTGTGTCTACGGCCAGCCCCTGCCATTACACAGGCACCTGCAGCTGGCCCCAGCAACCAAGTACGTGCACACCACTGGCTCCAGCCACCACTGTTGCTGGTTCCTAAGTGCTGGACCTAAAGGCAACGCTGAGAACCCCCATAGTCCCTGCAGACACTGCAAACCAGCCCATAGTGCTCACTAAGGACCACAGAGTAGCCAATGCTGTGAACCTCAGAGCTTGAGCCAAAGAGACATCATGCCCCCTCCGATCTAGTGCCACCGCATATGCCTGCACTTGACATCCTGCAACACCAGACGCAGGCTCACAACATGATCCAGCACACGCCACCTGCAGGTGAAAGTCTCCCTTACCAAGGTCAGTCCATAAAGTCTAGAAGAGGTGAGTGCTTCTTCAAAATCACAGACACCTAGACTAAGTTACAGGGATCATAAAGAAGCAGGGAAGCCCTGGCTGGGTGGCTCGGTTGTTGATTGGAGCATCGTCCCATACACCAAAAGGTTGCAGGTTTGATCCCCAGTCAGGGCACATACTTAGGTTACAAGTTTGATTCCTGGTCAAGGTGCATAAGGTCGGAACTCAAGAAACTAGAAAAATAATTAAATAAGCTCCCAAACAATAAAATACATAGGAATAAGCTTCACCAAGGAGATAAAAGATCTGCACACTGAAAACTAGAAAACTTGAAAGAAATTGAAGAAGACACAACAAAATGGAAAGGCAGGAATATTTTTGTATGGATTGGAAGAATTAATATTGTTAAAATGTGTATGGATCCAACAAAAAGAAAAGATCCCAAATATACAAAGCAATCCTGAGAAAGCGAATAAAGCTGGAGGCATCATGCTTCTTGGTTTCAAACTATCCTACAGAGCTATAGTAATCAAAACAATATGGTGCCAGCATAAAAATAGATACATAGGCCAATGGAAAAGAATTGATGGCCCATAAATATTTGACAAGGGAGCCAAGAATACTCAAGGGAGAAAAGACAGTCCTTTCAATAAAAGATGCTATGTACATTGGATTTTTACATACAAAAGAACAAAAATAGACCCCTGTCTTACACCACTCACAAAAATGAACTGTAAATGGATTAAAGACTTAAATGTAAGAGCTGAAACCATAAACTCTTAGAAGAAAACTTGGGGGGGGGTGGAAATCTCCTAGTCTTGGCAATGATTTTCTTATATATGCCACCTAAAGTACAAGCTACAAAAGCAAAAATAAACAAGTGGGGCTAAATCAAACTAACAAATTCCTACACAGCAAAAGAAACAATGAGAAAATGAAAAGTTTTCTCATTTTTAAATAATCCAATTTAAAAATGGACAAAAAACCCTGGCCGGTATGGCTCGATGGTTAGAGCGTGGCCCCATGAACTAAAGGGTCCTGGGTTTGATTCCAGTCAGGATTACATACCTGGGTTGCAGGTTCGATCCATGGCCCAGGTCTGGGTGTGTGCAGGAGGCAACCAATTGATAAGTCTCTCTCACATTGATGTTTGTTTCTCTCTCTCTCTCTCTCTCCCGCCCCCTCGAATGAGGATTAACAAAAAAATTTTTAAATGGACAAAAAACTTGAATAGACAGCTTTCCAAAGGTGACATACAGATGACTAATAGGTCCATATTACTAATCATCAGGGAAATGCAAATCAAAATTTAAATGTAAAAAACAAATCAAAATGTATAAAAATTATTTTTGTATGTTAAAATTTTAAAAATGTATAAAATTTACTTTTGAAATATCAGAGTAGGAAAGCCTTTTTAAGTATAACTCATAACCCAAAAGTAATTTTTTTTAAATTCTGAAAATTCCAGTGCATAAAAATAAAACAACTTCTGTTTAAAAAAAAAAAAAAAGCCATGGTAAATATGTCCAAACTAAAACATTTGCAACAACTATCATAGACAAAGAGCTAATTTTCTTATTTAAAACATCAACATACAAAAAAAAATGGGCAAAGAAAAGAAATAAAGAGTTCAAAAAATATATAGTTTTTAAATATATTGCTAAATGCAAAAGCTTACAAATTATACACTAAGACAATGTTAAATTAAAATTACACTAGAGGGCTTCAAAATGCATGAAGCAAAAACTAATAGGAGAAATAAACCTGCAATTTATAATTAAAGATGTACTTGAGCAACACCATCAACCCTTGACCTAATTGATATTTATAAACCACTATACCCAAAACCAGCAGAATAGATACTCTTTTTAAGTGCACATGGAATATTCACCAAAATATATCACATGATAAGACATAAAACAAGCCTCAATAAATTTCATTGGAAATCATATACATTCTCTGACCAAAACTGCATTAAATTAAATTTAAAATCAGACAGATATTTGGGGAAAATCCCTGTATACATAAAAATTAAAAAACACATTTGTAACATACCAAAGGGTCAAAAGAAGAAATAGCAAGGGGAATTAGAAAACATCTTTAACTTTAAAAAATGAAAATAATTTATCAAAATTTGTGGTAAGTAGTAAAAGTAGTGCTTAGAGGAAAAATTAAAGGTTTAAATGCTTTATCATAAAAGAAGGAAAATTTTTAAAGCCTCCAGTTAATTATCTGAGTCCCCCTTAAGATGTTAGAAAAAGAAGAGCACATTAAGAACCAAAGTATGTAGAAAGAAAGAAATAATAAAAATAAAAGTAGTAGTCATATAGATATAGAATACAGAAAGACAGTAGAAATAATAGATCATAGTAGTCATAGATATAGAATACAGAAAAACAATAGAGTCAATAATTCCCAAATTTGGTTCACTGGGAGAAAAAAAATCAATAAAAAAATAATATACTTCTAGCTAAACTATTCAGAAAAAAAAAAAGAGAAAACACATTATCAATATCAGAAATTAAATATTCCACAGACATTAAACAAATAACAAGGGGAATATTGCTGACAACACCAATAAATTCAATAACCTAGATGAGATGAAGGAATTCTTTGAAAGATATAGACTACCAACTCTCAATGGTGGATCAAAGCTCAATGGCCTAGATGCGTCACTGATTAATTCAGTGAAACAGTGAAGGCATAAACGAAACCAATCCCATACAAACTCTTCCAGAACCTAGAGGAATGCCAAGTCAGCACCAGATGTCCCTGACTAGAAAGCCTTCCCAATGTTTCAGAGAATGGCTCTCTCAGACCCTCAGCAAAGCACAGATCCACACAGGGGGACCCAAAAAAATGTAACATACTTTAACAACTGGTTTCTATTACATTTTGAAAATGAAATGTATTTGAATAAACCCTGCCTTTATAATTATTCAAAGAATGCCTACATTTTTTGGTGGGGATACCCTATAGATTAAGCGAAAAGAAAGAGTAAAAAATATGTGCAAATGTCCTCTGCCCACTTCGTCACCCAGTTTGAAATCATCCAAACAGCTTCTGTGGGGGGTGCTTTGGTAAATGGTTTTTAAGATACCTCATCTGAGATTCTGATCGAAGGTGACCTACCATCCCCCTGTGGAGCACGGAGTCCTGCAACGGGGGAACCTCCCAGTCCCAGGAACTCGGGAATGAGGGCCACCCTTTCCGACCCTGAATTCCATTGTTCTGTAGACCCAAAACTTACTTTAACTCTCAAGGAAATTCTGCTTCTTTCATTTTGCTTCTTCCTTTACTCCCACAAATTCCAATCAAAAGATAATTCAATTGTAAAGAATAAAATACGGGCAAGAGGGTATCATTCTTATAAACTCCAGCCCCTGCTGTTTACAAGTACTACTAAACGTGAACTTTTTCAGAAGCCCAAGGACAGAAAAGAAAATAAGAAAAAAAAACACCTGTAAGGGCAATTTTTACATTACAAAAGTTAGAATATTCAATGCACCGTTTTTCTGTGAACCTAAGAATTTTAACAAAAGGCATTAGGAAAACAGTATTTACAAGATAATTGCATTCAGTTGCATCCAGTCCTGAAGGTATGGCTGTATTTACCTCTTAGGTACACCAGATGGCAGAAACGAGCGCTATTTGTTTGCTTCTTCCCTTGTAAGATTCTGAATTGAGTTAGATTTTTCTCAGTTCAAAGTCATAAATCAGAACTGTCCTTAGAGTGACCTATGGATGTAAATTGCCAGAATTTATCATCTGCTGTTACATATGTGGGATCCTTCCTGATGTCCTGCCTCAGAGAGTCATTTATTAAGTGTGTTCAAAAGGAACTTTTTCCTTTGAGGCCCCACAATGTGGTCACTGCAGCGGAGAGCCCATTTCCATAGTTAATGACATACCACTCTCTGGGCAAGGGACAAAGATGAAGAACACTTGAGAGGTATGAGAAGGAGCAAAAGGAAGGGGCTGGATAATACATCCCATGTCTTAACATCTGTTACAGTCTCTACAATGAATATATAAACTGAAAAATACAGCATCTTAAGAAGTCCCCATTTCTCGTGACTTTCTAAGTCATCAGCTTCGAATAATGTCCATCTTCCTCTGTTCTTGGACCAAAGGTATAAGCTTGCGTCTTTCCATTTGTTATATGATTGGAGCGGTAGTGGGGAAAACTGTATTCACACTGCACTGAGACATGCAAAGAAAAATACAGCTTCTTTATTTTTCTATTATCTTGCCAACCTTCCAGTGGGTAAAGGAAAGCTTTAAACTTGCTTGGAAATGGCACCCAGTCACTTCTTACTGAGCAGTCTGCTTTCAGTTTGCAGTAGTTCTTCTCAGGTAAAACTCAGTCTTTTCAGAATTTTTTTTTCAGAATGTTTCCCCTCTCTCTCCCCCCTCCCCCTTCTCCTCTCCAAGGTGGCATCTTAGGATGGGGTTTAAAAAAAAAATACTTTGCTCATCCTGGAGACCTTAGAGTGTGACAAGAGAAAAAATTCTGAGATGTCCCAAATTAAATGACAGTGGGCCAGAGAGTGAGAGAAAGAGACAAGAGTGATTAGCCAGGTAAGAGCTGCAGGCCAGCTAAGGAAACACTGTTCACATACCTGAATGGATGCTGGCGCTCTGAATCAACTTCTAGGCGGCTAGCTAGAGAGGTAACTGACCACCAGCCCTCCACATCCTGCACATGCATGAACTTACAGGACTACTGCCCTGAACCAATCAAAAAGTAGAATTTTTTTTTTCTTTATGAACTGTGCACCTATCCTAGAATTGCTCCCGCTTCAACTTTTCCTGCTCCCTCCCCCCCGCCCCTTATTCATAGCCAATGTAAATATTTTCAAAATAACATCTTTCTTCCCCAAAACATGAAGTATAAAAGAGCCGTCGACTCCAGGGAAACGGACATGTCTTTCCCATCTAGTCCTGCTGTTGCTGGTGTAAACTCCACGCCCCGGAACCTGGTCCTTTCCCTGGCTAGCATATGTCTCCATCAACCCTATCTTTCAGAAGAGCTTTCAGCCGTGGACGTTTTTGTTTCACAGGTGTTCCCCAGGCCCGTGCTGGCCTTGGAGAATGCTGTATTTTCTGCACCTGGTCACACTCACCCTGCGGACATCCACACCTGCCATCCACTCTCTCCTTCCATTCCCTCAGGGCTCTGCAGCCCTCCCTGCTGATTTAGCAACACCAGCCCCAGCCCTTTTCTCAACTGAATATCCCTCCTGAGATGGGTCTTTGGTTCCCAGGGAAAGTGATCCACTCTGCAGACCAGGCGTCCTCAAACTACGGCCCGCGGGCCACATGCGGGTGTTTTTGCCGTTTTGTTTTTTTACTTCAAAATAAGATATGTGCAGTGTGCATAGGAATTTGTTCATAGTTTTTTTTTAAACTATAGTCCGGCCCTCCCACGGTCTGAGGGACAGTGAACTGGCCCCCTGTTTAAAAAGTTTGAGGACCCCTCCTGCAGACTTTGGTTTTAAGCTCCCCTACATTCCTAGTAGGATGACCAGCCTTCCTCACCCTCCACAGGACAAGCCAGGACCTCTGGATGCCTTCTCCCACGTCAGAGATAAGGGAGTCTCTGAGGAGTCAGAGTCAGGCTCTCCCTCTGCCTAGCCAAGTTATGCCCTGAATCTTACCAGGTTGTCGCTGCTCTTGGGGTACCAAATGTGAAAGAAACCAAGGACCCCTCTGCATTTGACTTCAAACTCTGTAGTATTCACACGCATACATGCACACACACACATGCATACACAGACACACATTCTGGGGTTTTAGCAGGAGCAGGGAAGCCAGGACACACCCTGGATGTCTGACTGCTTCCCTGCCCCCCTCCCTCCTTCTCAATGCCCAGCCAACAGGGTTACACTTGCTTGTCCTCCCTGCCTCGGACATCCCAGTATCATTTTCAATGCTGGGGCCATTAAGCTCTGCAATTCATCCACTAGGTCTAATTATGACATTAGGACTACTTTCTTCTACCTGACCTGACTCTCAATATGTGAAAGTTAGGTCTTTGGTCTTTGTCCAAAAAGCCTTATTTTCAAGACCTTTGCTTCTTGACCTAATGTAGTCAAGAAACAACGTAGTTACCTCTTTGTTCTTATGTGGTATCACTTTTCCTTCACTGGGTAAAGGAAGCCTCAGAGGATGGCCTCATAGTTTAGCGGCTAAACTATGTGGTCGGCAAACTCATTAGTCAACAGAGCCAAATATCAACAGTACAACGATTGAAGTTTCTTTTGAGAGCCAAATTTTTTAAACTTAAACTTCCTCTTATGCCACTTCTTCAAATTAGACTCACCCAGGCCATGGTATTTTGTGGAAGAGCCACACTCAAAGGGCCAAAGAGCCGCATGTGGCTCGCGAGCCACAGTTTGCCGACCACAGGCGATCCTTTCTCTGGGTTGAGGTTAAAAGAGAATAAGATTTAGGGGGAAATGAATATAAATCATTTTTCACATATTATTACTTCCAGGGGTTACGAACTCTATGTGTAAAGTGTTTAAAATAGGAGTTGGCACGTAAGCACAGCTATTATCATTATCAATATTATTTAATGAGTGCAAAGTAAACGGCCTGCACACCAGAAATAAGGAGACAATGTAAATTGTCTTCTTGAGATTGATTATTATGAAGGATTAAAAATGGCAGCAGAGTAAGTGGGTGCTGCACGGACATGCTCCCAGGAACAAACTGGAATTGCAACTACAATACAGAAAAGTTGCTTCAGCTATACGTTTTATGGGATAATCAACGGAAGACTCACAGGAGAGAACCCTGATACCTGAGGACTGAAAGCGGAGACCGCATAGAGACTGGTAGGAGGGGCTGAGGTCTGGGCAGAGGCATGAAAGTACTGGCTGGGCCCCCTGAAGTCCCAGAGAAATATCTCAGCTGTGGGGGATTGCCACTGAGAACTCTGGGGTCTAATCTACCAGCAGAGAGCACAAAAACTGAGGAGGGTACCCACATAACATCTGGCTGTGAAAAGCAGCAGGGTGCTGTCTGCCAGGGAGTAATAGCTGAAAATTCAGGTACCCTCTTAAAGGACCAATGCACAAAATTCCCTGTGGAGTCACCCACCTTGTGCTTCAGCAGAGGGAGAGTGGAGTGGACTGGAGTTAGGTTAGGAGAAGCCAGAAGCCAGGATTGGGGACTCAGAGGTTAGAATTCAGAGGTAGACACCCCTAGCTTCCTGGGCTGAGTCATTCCCTCACTCAGCAGAGGACATCTTTCCCAGATATTTGCCTTACCTGGGGGAAGATAGTGGACCCACCCTATTGGGAAATGCCTTGCCCTGAGGCCACTTAAGAGATTAAAAATAAAATAACAATTAGCCTCCAGGCAGAAGCAACTGCCCCACCCTGTTGAAAAAAATTCTGGCCACACTTGATGACAATTGCCTGGGTGGGGGAGTGGGGCAATTCAAGTTGAATCCTACCAGTCTATAGGCAGAGGTGGTCTCTGGAGGCTTTGAGTCTTTGCCTGATCTAATTAGTCAGCAACAGCCTTTAACACTGGCCTGCACTAGAGATTGAGAGGCATAGAGGATCTACCTAGTACAGAGAGATTGGTTATTACAAAAACTTACTCTTATGACAAAAGGTACCTTTGAATTTCCATTTTTAAAATGTTAAAGATATAGGAAGTGAGAAAAACTTAAGGATGAAATCAGAATATACTTTGCATTGGGTCTGTGAAAGAAGGTTGATTGCCCAACATAACATCTGAAACAAGTAATCTCCTGTTTTTCTTTTTTTTTTTACTTTGATTGCATGATGAATGAATGTTGTACTTAAAAATGATACCAACACATTTTTCCCCACATCAACATAAAGTTGCCTCACCTCAGAAAATAAGGGGCAATGTGGCATATAAAGGATGTTAAAACAGCTACAACTGGCATCTAAAACAAAATCATTGGAATAGAAAATTATTGATAGAAAATCATTGACTCCTCATGGTGGAGCCATTTGGGTGGGAAGGACAAAGAGAAGCTACACTGTTAATTACAGCTAATAGAAGTTGCTTCAGCTATAAGTTTTATGGTCAAAACATTCAAATTTGAAATGTACATGTTGTTTCTGTTTTTTCTCAACGTGACAGTTGCTAGCCCTTGTCCATTAAGCAGACAGGGCTGCGTGTGAATCTGCTGGGTGAGGCCGTATTAACCTCTTTGACGTGGGTTTACCAACCCTGTGGCTCTAGTTTCTTCAATTAATGAAGTTTTGGTGTTACTATTTCCAACCTTCTCAAGGTTGGAGATGTTTATAGATGCCACCGAACCATTGAGAATAATTACACTCTTTGTTACAAAGGACCTAGTATCTTAGAAAATTAGTAAGACAATCCAAATATATAAGATTAAAATTAAAAACCAATATAGTAGGAGGGCCAAGTATAGTCTCCAGCCACTTAGATATCTCAAAGGGTATATTATGTTAAAATATCAGAACCATTTGGGGCGGGTCTACTGTTTTCAAGGTGTGGACTTCATAAAAGCCCTCAGGGTTTCATTGTTATGACATCTTTAGTCATCACTTAAGGAACCCGAATGCCTTGCAGGGCTTCTTGGAGCCACAATTATAAAACAGAACTGAGAATAATAGCGGTTGCTGGTAATTTATCATCTGTAGGACTCTCCCAGAAGTGTGGCCAGATCCCCTTGGAAGGCAGAGTACATACAGAGTGCTGTTCCCCTGCGACTCTTCACAGAGAGGAGTCTAGCTGGGTCTGATGCGTCCTGTATCTCTGACTGTTACCTTCAGACAGGAGTTTGCAAGGCCTGCTCTGTGGGGCCCAGAGGTTCTCCTGCTGTGCTCAGTGGCCACTGTGAGGACCCAGTAGGCCGAGGTTCATGTCAGCCTTCCAGTTATTCTGAAGAAAGGGCTTTTCTGTTTTAAAAACAGTTATAAAGCCACTATCCAAAGCCAGTTGTACCCACCCCCCAAACTAGTGTGAACTAAGAACATGTTTTGATAATTGGGGTATAAAAACAACTACAACAGATTGCATGCAAAATATCTTACTAACATTTATTTTTAAAATAATAAGAGGTACACACAAAGTCATTCTCGATCCAGGACACACATCTGAATGACTGGAAACTTAAAAAAAAAAAAAAATGGACCAGCCCTAGCCAGTTTTGCCCAGTGGATAGAGCATCAGCCTGTGGACTGAAAGGTCCCAGGTTCCATTCCAGTCAAGGGCACATGCCCAGATTGTGGCCTCAATCCCCAGTGTGAGGCGTGCAGGAGGCAGCCAATCAATGATTCTCTCTCATCATTGATGCTTCTATCTCTCTCTCCCTTTCCCTTCCCCTCTGAAAAAATAAAAATAATATATATTTTTTAAAAAGCCAGATACACAACTGAAAAGGTTCTGATTTAATTGGCCTAAAATGGAATTTAGAAATTAGTACTTTTTTAGGTTTCCCAGTGATTCTAATGTGCAGTTATGTGAAGAAAGAGATTATACACATATACCCAGAGAGCAGAGAGCCAGAGGTACCTCTTACAGGATCCTGAAGCTTCCAGCCAGCCAGAGGCCTCCCGGCACCTGCTGCACTCGAAGGCCACCTGAGGAGCAGCTGTTACTCCTACATGTTAATGGAAGCACTTTTCACACCTATGTCGGTCTTAATAACATTACCATTTGCTTTGTTACAGTATTTTCAAAACTTATCATCTTAAGTGTCTGGAATTTCAAAACTTAAGATTCCAGGCTCTGTTCTTCTTGACTCTGATTCAGCTTCTGCTCTTCTTGACTCTGATTCAGCTCAGGAATCTGTATGTTCAAAGGCACCCCAGGGATCCCTGGCCAGTTGGTTGGGCATCATCTGGTGCACCAAAAGGTTGCCAGTTTGATTCCTGGTCACGGCACATGCCCAGGTTGTATGTTTGATCCCCGATTGGGGTACGTGCAAGAGGCAGCGATTGAAACACACTTCGATGTTTCTCTCTATCTCTCTCCCTCTTTCTGTAAAAATCAATTTAAAAACTTATTAATAACACCCCAGGTAATGCTTAGGATTTGACAGGCTGGGAACCCCTGCTCCAGAACCTAAATTGCTAAAAGAGCCTCTCAGTACCAGTCTTAAAATTTCACCATTTCAAGCCATCACACACATCAATTCTAGATCAATTTTGTAATTTCCTATATCCATTATGGCATTCTGTGCTGCCTAGCATGGCCTTTCTAGATATTTTAGCTTCCCTCCCCTCCGGAAATGCAGGAATTGTGTCTGGGAAAGAAGGTTCCATCTGGTCTTGAGCCCACAGAACGTGGAGGTTAGGAAAATCCAAAAATTTAACAAAACAAGGATAATGAAAGGAAGAAGTCACATTTGGAAGTCAAGCAGACAGTACAACTGAAAAGCCTACTGAAATGTGCTAGCCCATGAGTCCCACCCACGCACCTGCTGGCAAGAAGCAGATGCAACAATAAATAATGAGATAACATTTTTTGCACACTTTGTGTTAGGCGCTTTCCATATATTATCTCATTTAATCCACGTAGTATATGAGGTGCATACTATTGTTGTCCCAGTTTACCTAGGAGAAGACATAGGTGTGTAAACTACGTAACTTGCCCATTGACACCCAATGGTGAAATAACATAGACCCAGGAAGCAGGTGCCAGGCTAGGTTGTCTCTGAACCACTGAGCAATACAGTCTCCCACTTACGGAGAACAGAAGCAAGCAGGTTCAGGAAGGAGCCTCAAGTCCATTGTCATCCTCATCCCCTGCTTCCAGGCAACAATTGACCTAAAAAAACACCTGCGCTTAGGCTAGAGGCCAGTGTTCCAGGGAGACAGGTGCCCCAGGTATCCCTCTCATGCCCCTTTTGATTAATGATGTTCATTTGTTTTCAAAAGTTGTTGAACAAAAGTATGCATTAATCAAATGCAATTTCCTTAAAAGTGACTGTATTCCCAAGTATGAGAGGTTTGCTGGGATCTTCTTTATTGCCTGACAACAACAAGACCAGAATTCTGGTACCTAGCCAGGGTTCTGTGTTCTGCTTCACATTAGTTTTTCATCACGATTCTGAGAAATGGGGCCATTCTCTCGGATGTGTTTCTTGTAGTAAGAGGTTCCAGGAACATGGTAATGAAAAAAAAAGAGGTGGGGGGGGGGGGAATCCACTAAAACCTGGTGTCTCTCCTTTTCTGAGGAATGTGAAAGGAAATCCTTTAGGAAATGGACTATAATGTAAGGTATAAAGGAAAATAAATGGATTGGGAGTTAAACACAGCAAGCTTGGCCTCGCCGTGAGCTGCGTGCCCCAGATTAATGACTTCCCTCTCTAAGCGATGATGCTTCATCCTTAAAGGAAGGATGGTATTACCTATCCACAGGCCAAATTTGGCTCCCTTGGACTGGTTTTTAAGGCCCTCCTTCCAAACAAGTTTAATTCTTTTTTTTTTTTTTTTAAGGGGGTTGTTTAAAAATAAAAAGAGAAGGGAAAGAAGAGGAAGAAGATACAACAGAAATCCTATGTGGCCTGTGGAACTTAAAATATGTACTATCTGGCCCTTTATAGAAAAAATTTGCCAACCCCTGACCTAAAACCAAGATAATCTAATCTGCTCAGGTTATCATAAACAACAAAGCCAAGGTGGGCTGCAGAACCGATATTGTAAACAGTCCTCTCATTAGCTAATTGGCTCCCAAGTAGCCTCTCAGTACTTGACATTCAAATTTGTGCTTCAGCAACATTTCAAATGACCATGGGGTCCCTCACAAATGAGAGAACCCTCAGAGTCATTCTGTGAAAGGCAAAGATCTACTCCATGTTGAAACTGCATCCATTATTGCTAAGCACCGAGTAGCACAGAGGTCTTATAACAGAGAAAGAGAGAGGACTGGGAATCCATGCTCCTCCGAAAAGTCACACACAAGCCTAAACAAAGAGAACGGGTGGTGTTCGGAGGGGAGGGGTCAGCTGAACCCTCGCTTGACCTTTCCGGGCAGAGCCAAGAGGCCAGTTTAAAAACCCTGATAGAGAGAAAAGAAATGTACTTGGGTCTTGAGGGGCTTCCTGGAATCTCAGCTCAGCCAAAGTTACTACTTTCATAAGTTTAGGCAAGTCCCATTCCCTCTTGAAACCAATTTTCTCAGTTTTAAAAGGCTATCTACATATCTTCTAGAATTGTTTCTTTTTAATCCAGTATTACTATATGTAAAGTAATTTATATATGACCACAAAGAATATTTGTTATATATACATATATCAATTATATATCACTTAATTTGTTCAAACTTTGAAACATATTTTATATTTTTAATTTTATACAAATATAAATAATTTTATCTATAATATATATTTCAAAAATTGAACAAAATGCCATTAACATGCTAAAAAGTACGATAGAAATGCTTACAATGCCATGCTAAAAGGTTGGATAGAAATGCTTATAATAACACTAGAGGCCCGGTGCACGAATTCCTGCACCAGTGGGGTCCCTTGGCCTGGCCTGCGGGATCGGGCCGAAACAGGCTCTCTGACATCCCCCGAGGGGTCCCAGATGGCAAGAGGGTGCAGGCCAGGCCAAGGGACACCACCAGTGAACAATTGGGCTGGTGAGGGATGCGGGAGGTTGGCCAGCCAGGGAGGGATCATGGGAAGGCTCCAGGGCATGTCTGGCCCGTCTCACTCAGTCCTGATCAGCCAGACCCCAGCAGCAAGCTAACCTGCCGGTCGGAGCGTCTGCCCCCTGGTGGTCAGTGCACATCAAGCAGGTTGAGTGGCTTTAACATGTCATTAGCATATTACACTTGGATTGGTTGAACGGACGACCAGACACTTAGCATATTAGGCTCTTATTATATAGGATGCTAAAAAGTTGAGTAGAAATGCTGTATATTGTGAAAGTCTGAACTTCCCCTCATCAGTATGGCTAGAGAAAAGTAAATGTTTCAGCCCGAATGTGGAGAGCTTGCATTCTCTACGGCTGCCTCCAGCCACCCCTTCAGTGTTTCTGGTTAAGGGACTCATATCAGTCACAGGAAAATTTAGCTTCCATCCAAAAGGAGGGGGAAGAAAACAAAAACAACTCCACTGTAAAACAGAAAGGAAAAATGAGTCTGACAGATTTATTCCTTTCTGCATTTCCTGTTGCTGCTCCCCAAGGCCAGCTTTCAAAAGCAAGACTTAGTCCCATGAGAATAACCCGTACAGCAGGGCAGCCCTCTCTGAAAAAGATCTGCCTCTCCCTTTTCATTTCTTGAATTAAAAAAAAAAAATTCTGGAGCCAAAACAAGCCCCAGGTGTCCCGTGTGTCCAATACTCACATGTAATGATCTCTTTCCCCTGTTTGTATAAGACTTCAGAAAAGAAAGAGGCGAAAGTTGTCAGAGTCCCAAAGATAGGGAAGGGGAACTCAGAGGCCCTCCCAGAGGGAAGGAGGGAGCCATGTGATATTTTCAGAACAAACAGGAATAATGACAAACTAACACTTTCCAAAAAAAATGAGAACCATTCTCATTCATGTGTCTGTTTAAAAATGTATGTTTTGTAAGTACATGTAAGTGATACCCCAAAGACAGATTCAGGAGATTGGAGATAGGCAAGCACATAAGGGCAGACTCAGGCAAAGGATGGAATGATTCCGTGGGGGCAGAATGGTGAACTAATGTATATTGCATGTCAAAGTTTCTGCCAATTGGGTATGTTCTTATAAAGAATTAATGTTTCACTCACATTCAATACAGTTGACTTGCTCCAGCCGAAATGGACCTAGATAGCTATTTATTATTTGAATGGCTTTAACACAGTATTCTCTATCCTGCAGCTGAAGTTATTGAGTCTAACATGTGGTATTCATTAGTTGAAATCCTGGAGTGTAATTGTCTAGATTTTAGGCATAAAGCTTTGCAATAAAATTCTGCATTAAAAAGAAAGATTTATTTGAAATCTCCTGAGTTCTGCCACCAACATAGTGGAAACAACATCAGTTTTCTTTTGCTTTGGCCTAAAATACACATTTCATTGGCTTCTTGATAGGCAATTACATTCAGAAAAATTAGAGTTACTATTGCAAACAAATTTTAAATACTATTTAGATATACTTTCTGGAAAATGATTTAAGAAAAAGAATTCAATCCCTCTTGTGATTTCTATACCCTAAGCAATTAATTCCCTCCCACTATCTTCCTCCTCCTCCTCTTCCCCAATTCCCCACCCCACCCTCTTACTTGAGAATTATAATTACATAGGGAGAAAGCAATGTTAATAATCTGAAAAATAACTTGTTAAACTTTGCTAATTAGCAAAATAGTATTTAATCTCTTTTCATATAACTTAGGTTTTATAATTTATTTCATTCACTTGTTATTTATTTTAACAGTGATGAAATCATAATGTCAACAGCCTAAGAAAAATCTGGGAACCTTTTTAAGAGTGAAGTTTAGGGAACAGTCGTGTTGTTGTTTTGTCCTGAGCACCTTTACTTCCAAAACAGAAAAGTTTTAGATTTTCAATTTTTTTTGATGTGAATAAAATATTTAAGATAAGGTCTTCAAATATTGAATAACTTAATTAAAACTGTACTACCATCAGCTCCATAGTAACCTAAGGAGTATGCAACAGAAAGATGTCAGAGCAAATGACCTAGAATTTCAAATCATGACACATATGTATACACTGAATAAAAATAATGCATTGGGTTGTTGTTGTTTTTTTGCTTTTTTGCTTTATTGTTGAGAGTATTTTTTGCTTTATTGTTGAGAGTATTACACATGTCCTCCCCTTTTCCCCCCATTGTCCCCCTCCACCCAGCTCCTGCCCCACCCCAGGCCTTCACCACACTATTGTCTGTGTCCATGGGCAATGAATATATGCATATAAATTCTTTGATTAATCTCTTCCAACTCCCCTTCCCCCTGAGATTCTTAAGTCTGTTCCATGTTTCCGTGCTTCTGGTTCTATCTTACGCAATAGAATACTATTCAGTTGTAAAAAAAAAAAAAAGAAGAAGAAGAAGAAGAAGGATCTCTCATCTTTTGAAACAACATGGAGTGACCTGGAGATTATTATGCTAAGCGAAATAAGCCAATCAGAAAAAGACAAACAGCATATGATCTCACTTGTCTGTGGAATCTAATGAACAAAATAAACTGATTAATGCATTGTCTTTTATGGTTTTTTATTTATAGTGAAGCAACACGTATATGTACTTTAAAAAGTTAAATAGTACATGTAAAAGAATGAAGTTGGACCCTTACCTTATACCATATACAAAAATTAACTCCAAATACATCTAAGACCTAAAGACCTAAAACTATAAAATGCTTAGAAGAAAACAGGTGACCATCTTCATGGCATTGGGTTTGGCAGTGATATCTTTGCTATTGTCACCAAAAACACAGACAGAAAAAAAAAAAAGATAAAATAAACTACATCAAAATTAGGAGCTTCTGTACATCAAAGGACATAATCAACAAAGTGAAAAGGCAACCTCTGGTAATGGTAGAAAATATTTGCAAGTGATATGTTTGATAAGGGGTTAATATCCTATATAATAAAACCCTAACATGCAAATCGACCCAACAGTGGAAAGACTGGTTGCTATCATGCGCACTGACCATCAAGGGGCAGACATTCAATGCAGGAGCTGCCCCCTGGTGGTCAGTGCACTCCCACAGGGGGAGTGCCGCTCAGCCAGAAGTCAGGTTCACGGCTGCCGAGGCAGCACTAAGGACCCCTCGGGATATGTCCGCCTGCCAGCTAAGGCCCCCTCCCCCAAGGGGTCCCAGACTGTGAGAGGGCACAGGCCAGGCAGAGCCTCCTCCTTCCCCTCCCAGTGCATGAATGTCGTGCACCAGGCCTCTAGTCTATAATATATAAAGAACTCCTACATCTCAACTAACAACAGGGGAAGCCTATTCCTCCCCACTCCTATAGAGGTTTGTGGGTTATATTTTAACACTTGCTCTATTTTGCTGACTCTTTTGCTATTACAGTTCATATTTGCTCATCTGCACCTTTTTCCCTCATTCCTCACCCCCTCCCCATGACTACCATCAGTTTGCTCTGTGTATCTATGAGTCTGTTTCTAGTTTTATAGCTGAGGAATATATCACATTTTCTTTATCCACTCATCTATATATAGGCATCTAGGTTGCTTCCATATATTGGCTATGGTAAATAATGCTGCAACAAACATAGGGGCGCTTATCTTTTTGAATTGGAGTTTTCCATTTTCTTCAGATAAATACCCAGAAGTGAAATTGTTAGATTGTATGGCAGTTCTACCTTTAATTTTTTGAGGAAACTCTATGCTGTTTCCCATACTGGCTGTATCAATTTACAGCCCTACCAACAGTGAACAAGTGTCCCTTTTCTCCACATCTTTGCCAACACCTGCTATTTGTTGACTTTTTAATAACAGCTATTCTGATGGTTGTGAGGTGATATCTCATTGTGGTTTTGATTTGCAATTCCTGATGATTAGTGATGTCGGAGCATCTTTTCATGTTTATTGGCTATCTTATGTCTTTGGAAAAAAAATGTCTTTTGAGGTCCTTTGCCCATCCTGTATAATAAAAGGGCAATATGCAAATTGACCCTAATGGCGGAATGTCTGGGAACGACCAGTCGCTATGATGCACACTGACCACCAGGGGGAAGAAGCTCAATGCAGGAGCTGCCCCTGGTGGTCAGTGCGCTCCCACAGGGGGAGCTCCACTCAGCCACAAGCCGGGCTGACGGCTGTGAGCTCAGCGGCAGTGGCGGGAGCCTCTCCTGCCTCCTCAGCAGTGCTAAGGATGTCCGATTGTGGCTTAGGTCCGCTCCCATGGGGAACGAGCCTAAGCCTCAGTTGGACATCCCCCAAGGGCTCCCAGGCTGCTAGAGAAATGTCTGACAGCCAGCTTAGTCCCGCTCGCCTGGGGAGAGGGACACCCCCCCCCCCTCCGCCACGAGTGCACGAATTTTCGTGCACCAGACCTCCATATTTTAATAAAATTATTGGTGTGTCTATTTTGAATTGTATGATTTCTTTATGTAGTTTGGATATCAAGTTATTATGGGGTATATCATTTACAAATATCTTCTTCCATTCAGTAGGTTAACTTTTCATTTTTGTTGATAGTTTCCTTTGCTGTGCAAAAACGTTTTAGTTTCATGTACTCCCATATGTTTATTTTTGCTTTTGTGGCCCTTGCCTGGGAGGCATATTAAATATATATTGCTAAGACCAATGTCAAAGAGTTTATTGCCTATGCTTTTTCTTAGGAGTTTTATGGTTTCAGGACTTACATTTAAATCCAGTGGTGTCTTAGTCTTTGTTTATCCATTCCATCCAGTGCAGTCTGTAGCTGCTGACTCAGTGCAAAAGCCCTTCTTCCCTCCCTCTGCCGTGCCAGGTCCTGGAGTTCTGCCTTCCTTCCTGGAGCAAGCCCTCTGCTTCTGCCTGAGAACAGAGTTTTCTACCCTGACGCTCTATGTTCTATAGATGGAGTTGACAACTGAGGCCTGCAAGCCAAATTCAGCTCACTCTTTCTTTTTGTAAATAAAGTTTTATTGGAACATAGCCATGTTCATTTGTTTACACATTGTCTATGTCTGCTTTCAAGTTACATCTTCACAGCCGAGTAGTTGTGAGAGAGGTCATATGGCCTGCCAAGCCTGTGATATTTACTAGCTGATATTTAAAGGAAAGAGTTTGCTAGAGTTTGCTCTATGCTTCCATATGAGAAGAGGGTTTTGACCCTGCTTCCATGGGAACAGACTCTTTTTTCCTGTCTGGAGTAAAATTGAAAACTATTCCCCCATTTGTACAGCACAAAGACATCTACTGTGTAACAGTATCACAAACCATTACCTAACCCCATTAGTGTCTAGGGATATTATTGTTTATTCACATCATGTACAAGAACATACAGATTGCAATAATTTTTTTGAAATGTTTATATACAGTTCTGAAGAGACAGGTCAGGCCCATTTACATATGCAAAGGGTAGGATGACAAAATATGTAATGGTCCCATCACTTTTCAGATATTTTACCTAAAATATACCTTATATTAAGCTTTAAAGTCACAGTGTAGGAAATCTTAGTAGTTGCCATTAAAACTGCTATAAAATTTCCTGAATGGAATTATGCAAAATCTACCATTTAATCTCTGTTATGCAGCATATTCATATGCATCTAGAAAAATATGGCAAGAGTGCTGAGCAACAAAAATGGTAGACATTTGTGATTTCAAAAAGCATTTAGGAAAGTATAATATAGAAAAACACACGTGTCTTATGTGTACAGCATGCTCAAATAATTAGCACCCAGATCTCAAAACAGAGTATTACCGGCATTAGTTACCCCCACATTTTCAGCTTTTGCCAAAGCTGACCACTATTCTGATTTCCAACTGCATAGATAAGTTTTGCCTGTTCTTACACTGTGTACTAGTATAGATGGAATCATACACAATGCTCACTTTTGTGTCTGGATTCCTTCATTAGACATTTCTGTGTGAAACTGAGCTGTGCTATTGTTCATTCATTCACTTTGCTTTACAGAATTCTGTGGTGGAAACATACCACTTAGGTTCATTCACTCTACTGCGTATATGCCTACAGATAGCTCTGGTTGCTGTATAAAAGGAAAGATTATAATAATTTTTAAAGTGACCTACAAAGAAAAGATATTTTATTATGAGATTAAATGGGCATTTTGAGTTGCCTGATTAACCATGAATGTGTATAAAGAAAAATCTATTTTAGTTTTATTAGGTGAAACACTTCACTGATTTGCAGAACTTATGATCAAATATTTTCAGAGATGCTAGGATTCAAACTATTCTCTCCATGGTAGCCATTCTTGATAACTTCAATGAAAATTCTATTCACAAAGCTGCTTTCCTATATCAAGTATCTGTATATATTCTTTTATAATAATTGGATCATTTTATAATAATTAGTTTTTAAACCTATGCACAATGACATTAAAGCAAGAAGACAAAAAACCTAAATCCTCTCCCTCCTCTAAAACTCCCTGTATCGCAATCACTGAATCAATAGAAATTTTGTTCTCTCCAGTCAGTATATTTTATAGATTGCCCAAAATTTGCATTTTAAATGGGAAATTATTGAACTCCATCATTTTGACATTTTTAAAATATCTAGTTAATTCTACAGCATAAAGAATGGTTTGAGCTCAAATCCAGATTCTCAGAATGCAAATGATCAGAGTGTATTTCCCTGCCTGGCAGAAGGTGGCACCAGAGTTATGCTTGCAAAATCACTGCTAGATGTCTACAGTGCTTAATGGGCCAGGCCTCAAACAGCTTGCTACAGTGGGAATCGTGATACATTCAAGTGAGTTTGTAGACTTCAAATATATTTACCAGAATCAAGGCCGCGTCAATCAAACTTCGCAGAATCCTTCTCCAAAAACAAGTTGCAAAATACTCATTTTACAAATATTTATTGATCCCTAATTATGTACAAAGCAGCCTATACAAATGTATGTGTGTGTATACATATGTGTGTATATGTATATGTATCATTAAACAATATAGATGTTGAAATTTACCTTCTAATGGGAGAGACAGACATCAAATAAGCCCTAGACAATTGCCTACTTAAATGACAATCATCGCAAGTATTACAAAGCAGATGTATAGGATGTTATGAAAAGATAAGAAAAGAGAACCTGACCTGGGTATAGGGCAGAGTAAGAGGTCTTCCTTGAGTCCTTCCTACAAATGCTTATTCTTCATTCCTTAAATGTCATTCTTTTAGGCCCTATTTTTGTTCCTGATCTTAAATACGACTCAATAATTAATGACATTATTACAGTTCTGTCCCATATTCCATTAGCTCATCTAGCACTACATAATTTCCCTTGGTTTTGCAATGGTAGTTTCTTGTGAGCATTCAATAGAGCAGTTCTCACCTGGGGTAGGACCACCCTTGTGGACAATGATTTGGAGGGTGCTCCTGGCATTAATGAGTGACAGCCAGGATACTCACTCATTACCCTGGGCACCCTGCCAGGTATGGAATCATCCTGTACAAGAATAACTTACTCTTCATCCCTCATAACTTTCCAGTGCCCCACTAGTCATTCATGAATGTGAACAGCCTGCTTATAATTACCTCATGTTTTACATGTAAACACAAAGTCTTTTGCATGGTTTTTAATGTAAACTGAATTTTCCAGGAATACAACATGAGTATAAATAGAAGGAATACTGTACCTTGTTTCATTTAAATCTTTACCAGAAATTTTTAGCCATTTTGGAAAAATTCTTCAACTAATGGCAGTGCCACAGATGCTATTTGAGTTACAGATATGTCACACCAGCACCATTCTGCTTTTATTGTTGACACATTCATGAAGATTCTACAGATGGTGTAAGCACCTGACCACTTCATGTCTTCCAGTGTAATCAAGTCAAAGCATTCACATATTGAAATATATATTATTTCATTAAAAGTTACTTTCCTTGTCGAAACCGGCTTGGCTCAGTGGATAGAGCGTCGGCCTGCGAACTCAAGGGTCCCAGGTTCGATTCCGGTCAAGGGCATGTACCTTGGTTGCGGGCACATCCCCAGTGGGGGGTGTGCAAGAGGCAGCTGATCGATGTTTCTCTCTCATCGATGTTTCTAACTCTGTATCCCTCTCTCTTCCTCTCTGTAAAAAATCAATAAAATATATATTTTTTAAAAAGTTACTTTCCTTGAAATTCTCCTTTATATTAAAGCCAGGGGATTTTTTTTATTATGTGTGTAGGGAGTTTGTATCATCTGTGAATTTCATTCCAGGGTAGTAAAGAAGACATTACATGATATTTGTTTTTAAAAGAGATCATTGGTTCTGATGAGGGGAGAGCAAATGCAGCAACAACTAATAGTTAGGGAACCAGGAGTCAGCCAGACCAGGGTTAAATCCCCCCCACACCTCCCACGGCCTTCAGTACTGTCTGTGTGTCCTTGGGCAAGTTCTTAAACATTTATCATTTCAGTGTCTTTATCTACATAACGGGACACCAATAGAACATATCTCACAGAGTACTGTTGTTTCTATGAGGATTAACTGAGATAATGTTCAGAGAATGTGTAGCACAGTGCCAAGCACATCATAAAAATTTATTAAATGTTATTTTATTATTTTAACAGTCTAAGTAGCAATGGGTAATGCTTTAGAGATTATTTTCCTAGTCAGTTGAAGTATACTTGTGTCTATCCTCTGAATGTTAAACTCACTGTATTCTGATTAAGAGTCCATATGGTATGTGCACTTTTTTAAAAAAAGTTTTTAATTATTGTTGTTTTAGGTTTTAATCCTTCAGGATTAAAGCCATCTGGCTTCCACTCTGAATCCAGCTACACCCTGCTCCATCATGTTCATTTACATTCCTGTTGCGTTAGCCTAATACATAAATGCATTTGGTGACCCAAAAATGGTAAATAGAAGTCAAGATCTTATATTTGATGAGGAAATATCCTTGGCCCCATTTCCTCTATAAACCCCAGACCTTATAAGCCCCAGACATTTATCAGAACCAAGTAGATCATTGTCCAAATGAAAATTATTATCAAATAAAACAGGTTGAAAAAAAACAATTGATATTATTTCTGAATAAACTATTATACTTTTTTTATAATGCTGAATAATTCAGTTATTCAACAAATATTTGTTTGGCTCTTACTTTAAATAAGGAGATGTGCTGGGGGCTGGAGTGAATACTAAACTATAAACTTGTAAGGTAGTATTCACTGATTTATTCTTTCAACAAATATGCATTGGCAATGTAGGCTCTGGGCCAGGTGCTAGGAATACAAAGATGAATAAGATATGGTCTTTGCTTCAAAAGTCTGAATCCTTGGGAAATAAACCAGAAGAATTTGAAATGTTAGCAATCATAATTTATCTCCGGGAAAGTTTGTAAGGTAGGAAGTAAACTAATTATTGAGTAGCCATCATGACCAAAATACTCTAGAGTATAATACTGTCACATACACTAACATTCATTTTCATTTAATCTCTATACTCAATCTGTGAGAAAAGCATTATATTCATTTTTGTTGTTGTTTATGAGGAAGTCAACTTAGGGAGACCATGTAAGTTTTCCAAATTAGTAATAAAACCAAGAGCTAGTGTTTACAGGGACAGGCACTGTACATTAAATTGCATTTCATCTTTATAAAAATCCTAACAGGTAGGGACTGTTATTGTTCATATTCTACAATGTGAAACAGAGAGTTAGGGAAGTGTAAGTAAATGCTGCAATTTCACACAACTAGCTGTGGAACCAGTATATGGCCCAGGCCATCTGCTTGTCAGGCTGGTACGCCTGGCCACTGCATGGCAGTTATCTATAGTCCTGCAGATGTATAGGAGAGCCAGAAAGAGGACTGCCTGACTTCAGACTCCCTGCTCTTTCTACCAGACTCTACTTCCTCTAGCTCTGATGTACGTCTGGAGACCATGGAGGAGCTGAACCCTTAATGAAATGAGATAGAAAAGCAACTGCATATGGATGGAATGGAATGGAATGGCTTGAGGCAGACCAATGTTCCTACCCCTTCATTTAGAAAAGTCAAATAAGCCAAAACCGGTTTGGCTCAGTGGAGAGAGCGTCGGCCTGCGGACTCAAGGGTCCCAGGTTCGATTCCGGTCAAGGGCATGTACCTTAGTTGCGGGCACATCCCCAGTAGGGGGTGTGCAGGAGGCAGCTGATCGATGTTTCTAACTCTCTATCCCTCTCTCTTCCTCTCTGTAAAAGATCAATAAAATATATTTAAAAAAAAAAAAAAGAAAAGTCAAATAAAATACAAAATTCATAGATTTTTAAAGCATCCAAGAGCTTCGTAAGTAAGAGAAACACAAGGACTAAAATGCTGCAGAGGGGAGAGCCTCTCAGAGGTGAGCTGAAGGTCTGAGCTCTTTTGTCCTGAGGGCATTTACTAATTCTGGATGGATTAGTAAATTGGTAGCATGATTTCTGGCTACTAAAACATTGTGTGACTTAGATTTGGAGTTTGACCCAGGCAGAGGCTATCCTGTGGGAAGAGAAAATAGTAAGCTGTTAGTTGCTCCAGGACTGGAGTGACAAAAATTGGAGACTTCAGGAGCCTCAAAAGCACAGAGTTGATCATCCACGATGTCACTAATTCTGAAGTTGTGTGAGGCAAGAACTTAAAAATCTAAATCTAAAATCTCTCATAAGCAGAGCTGACTTCCCATTTGTCTTTCTCGGTGCTAAAGAAACAAAAACGTGCCAAGCTCTGAATTAAAGCCCTGCATGGTCAAGTCTTAGGAACAGGGACAATCTTACTGAGTCTTACTGCCTTAATCCGCTTGGGCCGCCATAACCAGAGACCATAGCCAGGGTGGCTTAAACAACAGACATTTATTTATTGCAGTGCAAGAGGCTGGGAAGTCCACGATCAAAGTTTCTGGCTGAATTGGTTTATGGTGAGAGCTCTCTTACTGGCCTAAAGATGGCTATCTTCTCGCAAGTCCTTACCTGGTGGAGAGAAAGATCTTTCTCTTTTTGTATAAAGCTACAGATTATAGGGTCTCACCCTTATAATCTTTTTTTTTAATGTATTTTATTGATTTTTTACAGAGAGGAAGGGAGAGGGATAGAGAGCCAGAAACATCCATGAGAGAAAAACATTGATCAGCTGCCTCCTGCACACCCCCTACTGGGGATGTGCCCACAACCAAGGTACATGCCCTTGACTGGAATCAAACCTGGGACCCTTCAGTCTGCAGGCCGATGCTCTATCCACTGAGCCAAACCAGCCAGGGCTCACCCTTATAATCTTATTTGACCTTAAGCACTTCCTGCAAACCCTGTCTCCAAATTTAGTCACATTAGGGGTTAAGGCTTCAACATATAAATTAGGGGGTGACATAATTCAGTCCATAGCACTTATTAAAGTGCGGTCTGGCCTTGACACACCTAAATGTGGGGAAGTAAAATAAATATGATTTCCTAACAATGTTGTAAAAGGTTGTAGCTTCTATTTGTATAAATATAAACTCTGAGTGTGAACTATCTACCAAAAAAACACACAAAAAAACCACAGTTGAATGTATTTTTCCTTTGTTGAAACTACTACCTCAAGATGTTGATCTCTGAAAATGAAACATAAGCAATTAGAAATTAGCAATAAACTTTCATAGCAATCAATCCTATTTTATAGCATTCTTTTAAATGCCAACATTATTGCGTAGAACAGTTAGATCTTGCTGCTGAGCTAAGTGTTTGCTCAATTTGAATTTTCTGGATCTCATTTGTGACATCAATTAATGATTTGCTGAAAATACTTAGTCAGACTATGAGTTCATTTTATCAAACAACTCTCTGGGGTCTTATTTCTTCATTTGTTCTTAGAAAATGTGTCAATGCCTTATTATTGTGAGGAAAACCTTAAATGTTATAGTTAACAGGCACTCTTAAATGATTCTAAAGTTGTGTTGAAGTCAAGGGTGTTTCTTCCTAATTTGGAGTCAGCCAAGTTCAGACTCCAGACGCAGGGAAAATGCAGGACAGGACTATCAGTCTTCTTTGTTCAAAACAGATGACTCTGTAAGTATTCGCTAGTTAAAAATAACAGCATTCTTTCCCCTAAGTTATCAGCTGGACAGTCTAGCCTGCTCATATTTTTTTAACCCAGTCAGGGGAATTAAGGTCAAAAGGCTATGTACTCAGAATTAAATTTTTTTCACAATAGATTATACTGAAAAATTTGTCTACCTTTGATATTTCCCTTCAATGATTTTCCTACTTCTCAATTATGAAAAATGTAACAAATTTACTTTAAAATGCCACTAAACTGCTTCTCTTTCACCAATTTGCATGTTGTTAATAGAAAAGCTAATTTGTTTCCAGCAAATTGTTGGTTTTCTTTATAGAAGTTTCTAGTAATTCCAATAACAACAATCTTGTTTGAATCATTCCATCTCTTGGTAGCTATTTACTATGCCATCTACCTGGCATATTCTCATTCTGTTGTTTCATTTTTATAATTTCCATCTCCAAATAGATGCATCCTTTTATTTGATTTAGATAGAAACTTGTCACATTCTTTCTTACTTTTCTTTCTTTTTTTTTTTTACTTTCTCATACTCACTCTTTATTCCACCTCAAGAATTTCATGCAAGAGTTAATAAATATATTTTGTTTTATGATAAAATATTTTAGGATAATGTATCAGTGCACTATCCCAGACTCTTCTGTCTCCTCCCTATTGATCTATGCTCTGACCCATTCCCAGCACCAAGAAAAGAGAGAAACCACTCAGAGTAAATAAAGTTATATGAACTTTATTAAAATAAATGTCCATGTTTTCTCTTTTAAAATTCAGCTATAATTTATTGCTATTATAAAAGAGTTACAGTGAAAGAGTAGTTGGTAGCATGATTTTTGGCTATTAGAACATTGTGAGTATTGAGCTATTTATATTCCGGCCAACATTTCAAAGGCTTCAGGAAGTCTGCATGTGGTAGTTTTTATTTTGATAATTCATTTGATATGCTGATTGAATCAAATGGTGAGTCATTCAGCATTGCTTTTCAGATCTTCTGGAAAGAAATTATGTTGTTAGAAAATCCACATCCTCTATGGGATTCTTGTCGCTTCTCCTCTTAATGCCCAGGAGATGTGTTACAAAAGGCAGTGCCTGATGATATATATCAATGTGTTCCTGATCCCATAGATAAAGATCGCGCTGTTGGTCCTGCATGTAAATAATCAGCACTGTTGATGCTGATCTTGACAATTTGCACAGTTAGGGTCCTGGCTACCTGAGATCATCTTTCTCCCCGCCGGGTGCTTCACGGTAACCCGAGGGGCAATGGAAGGCAGTAAACTTGGTCAAAGACACATGGAGCCACAGGGAGCTTTGAGGGTCACTGAAGGGCAAGTATGCTTTGTGCATGCACCATTTGCACCCCCTCCTCTGTGATCACTGGTGATGAACTGGGGCATACTTCCTCTAATGATTCCCCAAGGAGGGTTTTTTTTTTCCATCAAGTTCATGCCCTTGACTTTCAGATCAAGCAATGAAATTAGGAAGTTCAATAGCAACAAGGTTAGAAAAGTTTATGCTTCTCTAAATACCTGTAATGTAGCATTCATCGTTTGATTTCTGAGCTAATATTGCTAATATACAATTTTTAATTTAACTTGATGAATTTTTAATTAGGATATAGAGGTGAGATGACCCTCCATCCAAGTGAGAACAGAAGTTAGCCTTTTCAACTTTCAATAGAACATTAAGCTTGCCTTGTGCATGCTGATATCCAAATCATGGGAGTCTTCCTTCGAACAATAATGCCTGATACTCGCACTCTAGGATTTTTGCCAGAATTTAATTTGAACAGACTGCTCCATAGTTCCTGCCAAAAGGCAACAGAGAGAAGCAATATTTGTGCAAGATAGTTTATCCGTTCACCTCGTTAGGTATTCTAAACTGCCTTCTTCACCAAAATGGATCCACAGAAAGCTATCTACTTGGATCCTGTATACTTAAGCCCTTGAAGAACTATACAGGTTCTGTGACTACTGTTCAACTCCACCGTCATAGTGTAAAAGCAGCAAAGGACAATATGTAAATGAACGGATGTGGCTGTGATCCAGCAAGACTTTATTTATGGACACTAGAATTTAAACTTCCTATAATTTCACATGTTATCAAATAGTCTTCTTCCCTCCTACCCCCCATTATAAATATAAAAGCCATTCTTAGCACTCGGCCGTACCAAAACAGGTGATGGGCAAGATTTGGCCCGTGGGTCACAGTTTGCAAACCTCTATCTATCTGGTCTCTCTCCCTCTGCATGGCAGCCAGAGATGACTCTCTAAACACATCCGAACATGTGTAGTCTCCTTCTCAAAGACCTTTCATTTCTTCTTTGCAAACACTCACTAGACTGAAATACAAGGCTCTTCCACCAGGTGGCCCCAAACTTATTTTCTAAGCTCATTTCCTACTACCATTCTCCCCTCACAGAATGTTCCCCAGGCTCCAAAGACTGTAAACCTCAGGCTACTCCCTGAGTCTCTTGTGCTCTCTCGCCTCTGTGCCTTTATATTAGCTCAAAGTTGACCTAAGCCAATTGGGTCATGCTCAACTCTTACATGCTTTATGGTAGAGAACAACAGCCCCAGAAAACATTTATAATGAAAGCAAGTCTCAGGTCAAATTCTTCCACAATAGTCATTTATTAGTAAGCAGTCATAAAACAGGGAGGTTTGAGCTCTTTGTCACATTATCTCACTTGAAAGTTCCCCTGAGGCAAATGAGACAGTCCTGGTGATGAGATCCCACTAACTATACACTCGGATTCTGGCAGCCAAGAATAAAGGAATAAACTATTAGACCCAAAACTGATTGGGGATCAAATCTGGGGTGCTATTTTTAAGAGTAAAAAAAAAAACCTTGCTAAATTTCTATACCCCATTCATACAAGCTAGGAGCATCTCCAAAATATATTCACCAATATCCTGAACACCACTAATTTAACCACTAAAAGCCCATTTCTAATATCCTTTATGCTAATGAAGTAGCCATTAATTTCACCTGCAAAAGTCACATAACATGTATTATGGTATATATGATATCTCACTCTCTTGCTCTCTCTCTATAACAGTATGTTATATATATATATATACCATATATATATATTGAGAGAGAGAGAGAGAGAGAGAGAGAGAGAGAGAGAGAGAGAGCCTGTAATGATGATCAGGGATGAAAATAGCTAAAGTGCTTACAATAGCCACCTCTAGAGTATAGCTTGGCATCAAACAGCAGTGTACACACTCCTTAGGTGTGCATTCAAATTAGATCAAGTAATGACCCCTCCCCATAGAGTGTAGTTTTAACTAATAAATATTATATTGTCTATGTATATAACACCTCGAGATATTTCCTCTACCTGAAATATTCTTTTTTCTTTGCCTAAAAAAAAGCCTGCCCTTAGCTGAAAGACTGCCTATTTTCATAAAGAATCCTCACCAATTTATAAGAATTACCTGTGATAGTATTGATTTCACCATTTTGAGGCTCAAGGAGGTTAAGTGGTCATCCCAGGCTAGGTGACAGAGCCAGAATTCATACCCAGGACAATGGTGCTGAGTCCTGTGAGTAAAATAATGGGGACATAATGAACAAAAGAGACCTAAGAAGTTCAATTCTAACCAACCTTAGAATCTGTGCTGTATTTGGTGTTACTACTTGCTTGAAGATAATTGAACTGGGATGAAATATAGAGAATTAGGAGAAACAAACGTGTCTGACATACCTGGCTGAGAGCCGTGATTTTATTGCATAGGTTTGAGATGAAACTAGCACTATACTATGTCTTTTTTTATTAGGCATGTACCAAGCTCAATAAAGTCCTCTCCACCCAATAATCAAGATGCCTGGGTCTCTCTTCGCCTAAAATAAATGCATTGATGACTTATGTCAAGTAGCCCGACATATAATGAGTGCTCAATAAATATTAAATAAATGAGCTACATGGCTTACCATTTATTTCACAGTCTGACTCAATGCCAGGCTATCAGACATAGGTTCTAGCTAATGATCCTACAGAAACAATTTCTTTGATATACTTCTTATCATTTGGCTAAGGTAATGTGAAGATCCTCTTTCAGAATTCACTTAGTCAACTGTTATTGAACCTTTATGGGTACTGAAAAACAGTGTAATTTTCCCACACAAGGCATCTTTTGTAGAAAATAACTCATGCATATGGTTATTTAAATTCCTTAGGATCCTCAGGCATCTCATCTACACCCAATGTAAGACAGAAATAGTGTGGTAAACTTATAGTTATCTATTTAGTCATCTGGGAAAGATGAGTCAGGGCAGTTATAAAAATGGCAGAATTTTCAGGCACGATAGCAAAGCACAATCCAACTTCCCCTGTGGCAAAAGGATCAGGGCATCCATATTTAAAGTAACTTCCCAGCTCACAGACAAGTCCCAAGATATAGGAGCTCAACCCAAGACTGCAGAGCTCCTCACAGGGTGACCTAATTAAGGGTATAGAATTATCCTTATAGAAGGTCACTATAGAGACATTTGATCAATCCTATATAATAAAAGCCTAATATGCAAATCGACTGAACAGTGGAATGACTGGTTGCTATGATGCGCACTTACCACCAGGGGGCAGATGCTCAATGCAGGAGCTTCCCCCTGGTGGTCAGTGTGCTCAGCCAGAAGCTGGGCTCACAGCTGGCTGGTGAGCGCAGTGGTGGTGGTGAGAACCTCTCCCACCTCTGTGGCAGCGCTAAGGAGCAGCGAGCAGGCAGGCAGTAAGGAGTGAGGGGTCCTGGACTGCAAGAGGGCGCACACCAGGCTGAGGGCCCCCCCACCCCATGCACGAATGTCGTGCACTGGGCCTCTAGTCTATAATAATAAAAGCGTAATATGCTAATTAGACCGGATGTCCTTCCAGACGTCCTTCCTTCCAGACAAAGCCACAGTGTATGTGGGCTGAGGCAGAGGCAGCAGGGGGGGGCGGCGCCAAGGTCCTTGCACGAATTTCGTGCATCAGGCCTCTAGTATAAAATAAAAGGCATAACTAGAAAGGTGTTTGTAGAACTTCTAGACCATGCTGATAATGGCAAGGATTTCTTTGTTGGCCTGTGTTCCATGGATGACACAGGTTTTAATTAGTAAGACATTAAAACTCAATGTCTCCTCACATTTTGTACCTTGACACCGCTGTAATTGTTGGGATAACATCAGTATAAGAAATAGGTTTATGCTCCTCATAATGTACCACCTTTGACTGAGAGACCAAAAATAACTTGAGATTATGGATAATGCCCTTCATCTGGAAGCTCAACACCATCGAGGGTCTTCGTAGAGTGTGTAACACAATGACACGTCTTGCAGGAGAAGAAAAAAATGTTCGAAACTAAATAATCCTCGATATTTGGAAGCTTTTCTTTTTTGAGAAAGAGTATCATGGGTTTTACATGTTCTTTCGTGAGTAGGGTAAAGTCATTTTCACAGGTGCCTAAGGAGCACATTTCCTTTCATCATTTCATTGAAATGAAAATTTTTTGCGAGCTCATCTCCCACTGATAATCCATTTATGTTCATATCACAAACAAAATTAGAAATAATTCTTGGAATTCTATAATCTACATTCTAATTTAAAAACAAAAAGCAATATCATTGCTACAACATAAATTTCTGGCATTTGACTACAATAGCTCCTGTTGAACAGTTTGTTAGCTCTAATAGAAGGAAGGAAGGAAGGAAGGAAGGAAGGAAGGAAGGAAGGAAGGAAGGAAGGAAGGAAGGAAGGAAGGAAGGAAGGAAGGAAGGAAAGAAGGGAGGAAGGGAGGAAGGGAGGGAGGGAGGGAGGGAGGGAGGGAGGGAGGGAGGGGGGAGGAAGGAAGGAGGGAAGGAAGAAGGGAAAGGGAAAGAGAAAAGGGAGGAAAGAAAAGAACAGGGAAGGGAAGGGAAGGGGAGGGGAGGGGAGGGGAGGGGAGGGAAGGGGAAGGGAGGGAAGGGGAGGGGAGGGGAGGGAAGGGAAGGGAAGGGAAGGGAAGGGAAGGGAAGGGAAGGGAAGGGAAGGGAAGGGGAGGGAAGGGAAGGGGAGGGAAGGGGAGGGGAGGGGAGGGGAGGGAGGGAAGGGGAGGGAAGGGGAGGGGAGGGGAGGGGAGGGGAGGGGAGGGGAGGGAAGGGAGGGGAAGGGAAGGGAAGGGAAGGGAAGGGAAGGGAAGGGAAGGGAAGGGAAGGGAAGGGAAGGGAAGGGAAGGGAAGGGAAGGGAAGGGAAGAACTTCAGTCTGCTGGATAACCTCTGTGCTAGTCAAAGTTTCCCAACTGTTTTTTTGTTTTGTTTTGTTTAGTGTGTTGTTGTTGTTTTTTGCTTTTTAGAAATATAACTTTATTCTCCCATGACAAGCAGATTCAGAAACAAAACTATTCTGACCATTTGGTCTTGTGGTTCAGACCACAGAATTATTTGATCCCAGGGGCATTGGGAGGGCAGTGTACTCCTGGCAGAGCTATCTTACCGAATGGTGCTGCCTGGACAATACCCACTTGGTACAGGACCAAGATGCTCAGAGTCAGGAAGGGGGAGAATTTCCAGAAGCCCATGATGCCTCTCTGCAAGGGAGCTATGATATCACTACTTGCAGCAGTTCAAAGTTTTATGAGCCTACAGACCTGGGCTCTGGTCATCCATGTAACTCCCTGGCATCACGGCTCCAGCCTGGTCACTTAATTTATCTTCAACATTGTTTCCTCATCAGCGAATAGACTGCTAAAGACACCTCTTGCAGGAGAAGGATTTCTTTGCTGGCCTGTGTTGAGGATGTAACATGCTGTTTTTACTTATATGCCAGATTCTTCTCTGGCACTGTCGATGAGCCACTGTTGATAAGCTATAAAGGCTAAGTTTTGCAAAGGCCTCCACTTCAGGGGGGAGAAAGTCAGAATTTATTGAGAGCATTCTCTACATAGCATACTTCTTAATATAGTCACAGCTTGTGTGACTTTGGTGCTAGCATAATTGATATATCTCCTAGGCTTATGAAACTGATGGGAAACATATGCCTATAAGTTTTATCTTGTGTATGATACTGAACTTTTCTGCATTTCATTTTCTTCATCTATAAAAATTGAAGTAATAATAGCACTACCATTCCCACAAAATGTTTAAACCAGTTCCTGGCACGTAGTAAATGCTTAATAAATGGTGACTATTATCATATTTTTTTCTGACTTTCAAGTGAAGTGAGAGAATCGTTTACCGAAAACAGTCTTACTGGACCCCTCTAGTTCTTGAGAGAAACTGCCTTTAAGCTTCTCATTCTTGTGAAATCTGTTGACAAATTCATGTCATTTAAGAAATTCTCAAGATGAGAATGCACTAGAAGATAATGCAGTTTTACAAAACAAAATAGTGATGCCCTTACCAGTTTGGTGATTTCATTTGTGAAATGTAAACCTGTGAAAAGTGACTGATGGTGTTGTGAGAGCTATGCTGCCAATTATCTGCTCAGGTTATTGCTATGGTTCCGCTCTGCATATTTTAAGTGAAGCAGGAGGGGGATGGACCTTATTATGCCTTGACATTTGCACACACAGATTTCTGAAGGCACAGCCTATTTCTGTCCCTGTTTCTCTATGAAAGCTTCTGGAACAGAAAATAAGCTGATCAACATCAAAATGTTTAAGATGCTCCCAAAACAGCTCTTTACACTTTTTTACATAAGTAATGCATATTCAGTATAGAAAATTTTTTTAAATGTTCCCATAACTAAAGGAAAGTACAATTATCTTAATTCAACCACACAAAGATAATCATTGTTAATATTCTGATGTGTTTCATTCCAGGCTCCTTGTGAATACACACACACACACACACACACACACACACACACACACACACACAAATTTGGATTATACATGACATCCTATTTAATAATAGACTATTTTCATTTAATATATTATTAATCTTTTCCCACTCAATATGGGTGACATAAAAAAACATACACAAATCTTAGGGTGGAAAAATAGGTGGAGATCTGGCAAACAGGCCACAGGTTGTGGGGAATTTCTCAAAGGACTAGAGGGAATGGCCAGAGGAGGGAGAGGATGCTGTGCAAGAGGAGCAGAAGATTGTAGGACACAGAAAAAATTAGACATCAGGAAACTAGACAGGGACCCCACAGCTGAAACTGGAATACAAGGTAGAGACTTGGCAAATTGGAAGAAAGAACAGACACGCGAACAAAATGGAGTACAGTTATTAGACTTGGGACTAGTGACCAGATTGTCCTGATGTGGAGATGTCACTGTGGTGAACAAGCAGGTCAGACCGACAGGCATGAGGGTTTGGGACCAGGTTCCACATCGCAGCGTTGGGTCAGCTGTGGGGTGGGGCTGTGGTGGCTGTCGCAGCAGCCTCTTCCTGACCTCTAGATTACAGTTATGCTGGCGAGACCTTGAAACTCGAAGTTCAGTGGCAGCCCCCAGCTTCCACGCTTTCATCCCTTCCTAAGATCAGTAAGCATCTAATCCTTTGTATTAAATTCCTTTCTGGGAGACTTCTGGTGTCCAGTTCTTCATGGAAAGAGTTTGGAAGCTTGTCACTCTGCCCTAGCAACAAGAAAAAATGCTGAACAAACTGAAAAGTCAACAACTCTTTTTAGATGATCAGAGAATGAAGCCACAGGGCAAAATGCTGCCCCTGAAACTAGAGAAAGAGTTGATACAGAGAATCACAGCCCGATAGGAGCAGAACCCACAACAGGAGTCAATATGCAGCCCATACCTAGACCTAGTCTTGGTAGGAAGGCTTCAAGCTATAATTGAGGGATTGCTGGAGACTCAGTGTAGACTGGCTTGAGAGTTAAAAACTTCAAGGGGGGCGTGGGAGGGCAGTCTTGGGGAGTGGGGAGAAGTTCATAAGTTTTATCTCTTGGAATCCCACAGGGTTTCTCACTGTGACAATCGGAGAAAATCATCTAGTAGCTTCCCACAGAGGGAAAAATAACCATTTTGGAATATGCCTAAAGATCTCTGTTATCCTTAGTAAGGCCTGTACCCAAGGGAAACTATTTTTAAAGAGCCTAATGGGATGGGTTTTACCAAAGCTTAATTTCCCTCGGGGAGAGAGAAATACTCACCTACAGCGCCCTCTACCATTTCTGTGTCACCTAAGAAGGGGGAGGGAAACTGAGAAGCACAGTGAAGGTGACAGCCCAAGGACACAGGTTCACTAAAAGACATTCCTAATCACAGGACTATAAAATGCTTCCCTCCCCCCACACCTCACCAATATCAGTAGGGCACCTGTAAAAAATGGGGAGATTATAGCTGAAAGAATAGCAAGCCCCATTTAAGGAGTCTCTAACAAAACATAAAGACAAAAGAGACAAAAGCAAGGACTAGAGGAAATTTCAGCCTCTGACACCACACAGCTGCAGCAACAGTAAACCCAGCTGCACTCCCAGACAAATTAATATAATGCTTCAGGTGAAAGGCCTATTCATATAGTATATGTACAACAAATCACCCTGGTGTACATTTTAAATCTAAACAATTTATTTGTCAATTATACCCCAGTAAAGCCAAAATGGGTTTTTGTGTGTGTGTTTTGTGTATGTGTGTGCATGTGTGTGTGTTAATTCAGAGAGAGGAAGGAAAGGGAGAGATAGAAACATCAATGATGCGAGAGAATCATTGATTGGCTGCCTCCTGCACGCCCCCCACTGGGGATAAAGTCCGCAACCCGAGCATGTGCCCTGACTGTGAATCAAACCCTGACCTCCTGGTTCATGGGTCGATGCTCAACCACTGAGCCACACTGGCCAGGCAAGCTGAAATGGTTTAACTACATTTCTTTTACCTGATGTATCATGTTCAGCTTTCAAAAACAAAATTGCAAGGCATGCCAAAAAGCAAAGACACAGTCTAAAACAGTGGTTCTCAACCTTTCTAATGCCGCAGCCCTTTAATACAGTTCCTCATGTTGTGGTGACCCCCAACCACAAAATTATTTTCCTTGCTACTTCATAACTGTAATTTTGCTACTATTAATGAATCGTAATGTAAATATCTGTGTTTTCCGATGGTCTTAGGCTCTACAGCAGCAGTCACGACCCACAGGTTGAGAACCACTGCTGTAGAGCCTAATGTTGTGGGGTCGAACCCTGGAGTCAGAATAAGACCACCGGAGGCTGCTGATTGATTAAAAAGCAGGCAAGGATTTATTGAACTGGCCAGGACGGCCGCGAGGGCACCACACGCAGGTGGCCACCCTCACGACCGTGCCGTCCCAGGTGTAGGCAGTCCTTTTAAAGGTCCAAACCACAAAAATTTTCCTTTGTTCTAAATTCTAAATTCTAAAGGCTGGGAACAGCCTGCAGGGGGGTTCCCAGCCCCTGCTGGACATTATTGGAATGTGGCCCTATCTTGCGAAAGCAGGTTTTTACAGAAGCAGACCCAAGCGGACTCAGTAATCTCTAAAGGTTATCTACAGGTTCTACTCCTGGAGCTACTGAGTCAATGGGAATCAATCTCCTGTGATTCTGGTCCACAGGCACAGGAAAATTACCTCTGTGTCTCCAGGTCTCAGTCTGGAAGCTGAGGTAATCACCCTATTGTCCAAGCAAGCAAGTGCGTGCAGAAGCCAGAATATCAGGGTTAAAATTAAAACAGCAGTTTTTACCTAAGAATGGTTGCTACGATACCTCACCTAAGACCATCGGAAAACACAGATATTTACATTACGATTCATAACAGTAGCAAAATTACAGTTATGAAGTAGCAACGAAAATAATTTTATGGTTGGGGGTCACCACAACATGAGGAACTGTATTAAAGGGTCGCGGCATTTAAAAGGTTGAGAACCACTGGTCTAAAGTAACAAAGCAAGTATTAGAACCAGACTTAGATTTGGCAGACATTTGGGGACTATCAGAGCTGGAATTTAAAATAACTATGATTAAAATGCTAAGTATTCTGATAAAAAGAAATTAACAATATGCAAAAAACGATGGGTGATATAAACAGAGATATGGGAACTCAAAGAAAGGATCTAAAGAAAATGCTAGAAATAAAAATACTGTAACAGAAATGAAGAATGCCTTAACGGGCTCATCAATAGACTGGACACAGAAAAGGAAAGAATCAACAAGCCTTAAGAGCTGTCAACAGAAATTTCTAAAACTGAATCCAAAAATTAAAAAAAGCATGAAAAAAGACAAAATTGAATATGCTTAGACTGTGGGATAATTACAAAAGATATAATGTATACCTAATGGAAATACCAAAAGAAGAAGAAAGAGAGAAAGAAACAGAAGAAATCATTGAAGTGAATGGCTGAGATTTTCCAGAATTAATGACAGACACAAAACCACAGATCCAGGAATCTCAGGAAACAAACAGGATAAATATTAAAAAGTCTACGTATAGATATCTCATAGTTAAACTTCAGAAAAATCAAATCCCTTTCTGTCTGAAACCACCAAAGTCATTTCTGTTTCCTGTACTGAACACCAGCTATGTGACACTCTTACTTAAATTTCTAAGCCCCAGTCTCTTCTTACATAAGATGACTCAAAGAGATGTTGAGAGAATTAAATTAGATTTTATATCTAAAAATTTTAGCAGAGTGAGAGACTTTGAGAGACCTGTATTTCTCTATATATCCTATATAATAAAAAGCTAATATGGAAATTGTCCCCTTGGGAGTTTGACCAACCGGGAGTTCGACCACTTGCTATGATGGGTGCTGACCACCAGGGTGTGGTGCGGAATGAAGGAAGGCCTCTGCCAGCAGCTGGAAGGCCCCATCAGCCCTGTTCGCCGGCCAGGCCTAGGGACCCTACCTATGCATGAATTTCATGCACTGGGCTTCTAGTGTATATATATTTGCACAATATGTGTTAGTTATAATCAGCATTATTACAGACGATAAGGCCCAGGAATTCTTCCATTTTTCCTTTTTTATAAAATATTTTTAATTGATTTTTAGAGAGAGAGGAAGGGAGAGGGAAGGGGAAAGAGAAACATAAATGTGAGAGTGAAACATCCATCACTTCACTCTTGCATGCCCCTTTCTGGGGATGGAGCCCACAACCCAGGCATGTGTCCTGACCAAGAATCAAATGGGCAAACTTTCAGTGCACAGGATGACACCCAACAACTGAGCAACACTGGTCAGGGCTCTTTCATTTTTCTGATGGCAAATTACTGATCTAAGTCTGAGCCAAGCCTCATGAGGAGTTACATGACCCCAGGTGTGAGGGTGAACAGTTGTCTGGGCAGGAAGCCAGACAGAGCATTCTATTAACCTTCTTAATTCTCAGGAACATGCTCTTCTGGGTACCTCTCCAGGGTACTTGCTACTTCTTTGCCAATTTCCTGCACCATATGGCCCAGTCCTATACCACATGAATTTGTACTTTCTAATTCATAATGTCACTAGTTCCTTTCACTCTACTCCAAGAGCCTTTCTGAAATTTTCCTTACACTCTTGGCCTTTTCACTATTTTCTAACTCCAGATTTTCAACATTTTTGCTGTTGTTATATTTTCCATTCATAGGAGCTAATGGAGTACAGCATAGTATTTGGCACATAGGTAATTTTGTCTACCACAGAGACATTCTCATGCCTGTGATTAGGATATTTAGAGTTGATATTGTACATTGTAAATGCACACCTATGCCCTGAATAATTTGTGGAGCCCTACACTCTCATCTAGCTGGAAGTTGCATATAAACATCTAGTCTAATTGCCTAGAGAAATTAAAGAGGATTCTTTTCTTTATCTGCTCTTGAAGAGCATTTAGAGAGGTTGAGACTCAATACACAGGCACATTTCCCACATCTTCTCTTCTCCCAGTTTTCTCACCTGACTCAGTTGTTCCAAAGCTTCTCATTCAACAGCATCCCCCAAAGAAGTTCTCCCAGGCTAACAAGTTTCGGTTCTCCCTCCTTTTTTATTTCCTATTTCCTATTGTAAGTCTTTTTATGATGTTAGTTGGATCATCCTCTGAGCTCAGCAAGGTATTTCCGCCCCCCCACCCCCACTCCCCAATTCATTTCTCCTGATTCTACATCACACATGCTAGGATCCAGTTGAGAATAAAAACATGAGAAACCAGAGTTGTTCCTGGCTTGCACAAAAGGCAAGGACCTTAACAGGTGGAATCAAAAGAACACTCACCTGTAAATAAATTTTAGTTTTGTCAACAAACAAGTTGTTGGCGTTCCTTCTTGCTGCTGTAGGCTGAGTACCCTGTTCTGCCTTCTCCCACCTTTGTTGCTGAGCAGCTCTGCCCTGGGCTCTGCCCTGGGCTCTGCCAGCTTGTGAGGCAGACAAGCAGGGCTCAGCAGTAGAAGGTCACTTCTGTCCCCAGCCCTCACAGCTCAGGGCCCATCCAACTCTATTGCTCTCTTATTGCTCTCTTGCTTCCCTCTGGGGTTTGTCCTGACCCTTTCTGGCTTTAAAACACACACACACACACACACACACACACACACACACACACACTTCCCAAATAGGAAAAAAATAGGCTCCTAAATGTATCTCTTCAATGTCCCTAAAATTAGAGAGAATATTTATAACCACTTCTCTCCCCCCTGGAAGTCTTAAGTAATTTTCCTGGGGAAGAGAAAAGGAAAAAAAGGAGGGCTTGTTTCTCTTCTTCCAACCCTTCTTATCTCTCCTTCTAGTCTATCTTTGATGCATCAAAGTTCCCAACCCACTTGTCCAAGTTCACAATTTGCAAAGCTATGTGGAGATGCCTCAGCAGTGCCCTAGCCTTTCACAGGAATGTCACCGCGCATGCCACAGGTGTTGGTCAGATGTGCTCAAGCATAGCAGCAGGTTCTTCGGGTGGGGCTCTCCTACACTATGATGACAGCTCTCTGGACCCAAAGAGGTAAGGGGCAGACCTCTCCAATGCAGATTTAAAATCAAATGACCCTGAGAAACTATCACATTATTTTTGGAGGTTTAATTCAGAAAGAGAGTATTTGAAAGGGGGTAAGTGAGGGGGACTTCCTATTTTGGCAAGATAAATTAAGTCCATGGCTGCCTATCTCTCCCACTGACTAAAACTTAAAATTCTGGATGTGATACAAAAAGAAACTGCCTAAAGACTTTGAAAAGTAAACAATAGCAGGAAGATTGAGGAGAAAATGTAAAGCCCGAAAAACAAGGTGAATAGCAGTGAATTTCTTGACTCTTTTCCCTGTCTCATTTTTCTCCCAACTTTGACCAGAGGGCAGGCTAAATCAGGGAACTAGTTAGTAGGTGCAAACACACACACACACACACAACAACAACAACAACAGCAACAACAACAACTACCTCTGAGAAGCCTAACTTTCTGGTCAGATGACCAAAACATCGGGTCCTTCAGAGCTGGAAAATTCACATAGCTTCCCTAAGCATTGGTCACTTCTTGCAAAATAGGCCACCTCTCCCAGCTGACACCTGACACAAGCCAAATTTCTGTGATTATCCCCTCTTTACCCATGCTTCTGTTGCCAGGATCCCTGAAAGCAAGGGCCAGGGGCCCCAATCTCATCTTAACTTCTACGGCCAGTTTTCAGACTGGTGGGTGGCATCTTCCATACCTCTCAGCAACTAAGAACAGGTGGCAATCCCGTGGTGATCCGTCCACAGTGCCCTCCCTCCCAGTTTCTCTTTCCCCCATCCCAGTGCCACAAGATAGGTCAGCAAATCTGCTTTCAAGTTGGCCAATGGGAAATAAGGTACTAGTTTCCCCTTCTTGCACACATCCCCCTATCTTTGTGTGACTCTGGAACCTTTAATTGGGTTCAGATAAGGGGAATCATCTCCTTCTCTCCTCTGTGGAGTAGGGGGTGGCATTCAGTGAACATTGCACACCCCCTCATAAGAACTGCTTTCTCTCTCCTGTAGATTCTGGGTGTGGGAGCTGGAGTGGTAGAAAAACCAGACCTGGGCTATCTGGGGAAAACTTGTGGTGAAGAGACAGTTCCTAACTGTGAATGTAGACTATGGAATACTTGATAGCTTTTGTCTTCAGCTTTAGATCTTAGTCACAATTTGGGGACAACAGGAAAACCATATCAGACATCTTCATGCACAACCCATTATTGGAATAGGAAAAGATTGACCCCGTGTACAATAAAAAATAAGGACAAAAATTTCAAATGGTTCTACATCCATCTCAGTTGACTTTCTCTATGTGGTGTTGGATTATAATCAAGTGTTTTCAAAATGGGCTTGAGCCCTGGCCGGTGTGGCTCAGTTGCAGGCCCAATCTGTGGTGTTTCCCTCTCATAGATGTTTCTCTCTCTCTCCCTCTCCGTTTCTCTCTCTCTAAAAAGCAATGAAAATATTTTTTTAATGGGCTTGAGACCCATAAATGGGTTGTAAAATCAACTTAGTCAATTGATCAAGTGGATTTTGACGATCATCATTTCAGATGAAATAGAATAGAATACGTCAGCATACTGTGTGAAATGTTAGTTTGGAAAGCCAGTGACCTAACTGGTAAGGCAGAGAAAGGAGATGTCAACTATGCACACAAGTAGACAACCTGTCATGCTGAGAGTTCCTCCAAAGAATCCTAGGGGAAATGACACATTTCTCTTCCCTAATGACTGTTGGCTCCAGAGAACCATGGAGAATATGGCGAATATATACAAAACAAAGATAGTCAGGTACTGGCATTTGAAATTTCTTGGAGGTGGAATATACCACTTCCTCAAATCCTTTTATGTCCCATCCAAATCTGAAAACTTTCTGAAATTTCTGTTAGAAATCTCAAATATAATAGCAATAGTTTTTATGTATCCCTCCTTCCACTAATAAGAACTTCCAGTTCCCAACTAACTGTCCGTTATATATGCTGCTCAACTAGACTGTGAAACAGAAGATGTTTATCTTTTCTAGGTTAAAAGCCAAAATCAAGAAAGGCCATTTTGGAAATTGTGTCCATATATACAATTATGCCCAGTTTAATAAATAGTTATTGAGAGTCAGCTATACAAGTCACTACTGGGGACAAAGATAAAATGAATATGAGACACTTTCTATTAAAAAGAGACTTTTGGCCTGGTGTGGCTCAGTGGTTGAGCATCAACCCATGAACCAGGAAGTCATGGTTTGACTCTGGGTCAGGGCATATGCCCAAGTAGGAGGTGTGCAGGAGGCAGCCGATCTATGATTCTCTCTCATCATTGATGTTTCTATCTCTTTCTCCCTTTCCTTTCCTATCTCTGAAATCAATAAAAACATAACTTTAAAGAAAAAAGAAAGAAAACTGTGTCTGAATGTCTCTGAAAAAAAAAAAGGTTATGTATATTACCTATTCAAATCACTTAAGAAAGACTTTGCTTGACTTTTTAAATCTTCGTTTGGATATAGCTGAAGCTCAAAGCAAAATTCAAGTGGGAAGAACTCATAGAACTGAGTAGGATAATCCCATCTAATAAACATTGATACACACACACAAAATGCTTACTCAGTGCTACATTTAGAATTTTGTTAATGAAAACAAGTGTTTCGTACCTGGTGATGACCCAACGAATTTATTATTTCTCACTTCAAATAGCTAGAGATACAAGTAGGGAAGCACCTAGAGATTGGGTTATATCTAGCATTTCACTTTTCCATAATGTTTGGTAGCTCACAGAGGCCACACTGGGTCATACCTTCAGAGATCAATGTGAGACATTTTGTTACCTTTTGGCTTAACAGAAAAATTAGCCTGAATCACCAATACAATATAAGACAAACTTCTTAAATATTCTTGGATAGTGACTAAACTAAAAAATAAAAAATAAACCTAACTTGCTGTTTTAAGGGCAATAGACATTAATTAAATATTTGTTAAATTACATGCATTTGATTGCATTTCTACCTCTGGCTGCCTGCATTTATTTTCAGCCTTACTGATTATTAGTTTTGTTATTCTTGGGTAGTTCTTTAACTTCTCTAAGGCTTAATTTCATATTCATAAGATCTTGTTATGAAGAGTAATTGAGATAACCCATGTAAAGCTCTTAGCACAGTGCTTAACATACTTTAAGTGCTATTGAAGGTTATCCTTTATTATTCCATTTCTCAGAAGTTCTTACTAGTTAGATACTATCTGCTATCCTAATACCACACTGTTAAAATATCTCTATGTAGCCCTGACCCGTTTGGCTCAGTGGATAGAGCGTCGGCCTGCGGACTGAAGGGTCCCAGGTTCAATACCAGTCAAGGGCATGTACCTTGGTTGTGAGCACATCCCCAGTAGGGGGTGTGCAAGAGGCAATAGGGGGTGTGCAAGAGGCAGCTGATCCATGTTTCTGTCTCATCGATGTTTCTAACTCTCTATCCCTCTCCCTTCCTCTCCGTAAAAAATCAATAAAATATATATTTTTTAAAAATCTCTATGTATAGTGTGGGCGGATGAAACAGCCTAGATTTTAGAAGTATTTTTTTAATGTTGGTTGTGTCATTTCTTTTGCTTAAACCCAGTGTTCGGGATGACCTAATTTTAGAAGCAAGTGAACTTAACATTTATTTTCATCACAATTAGAATAATTTGTTCTACCCTTTCTGTAGGCAAAACTTAAATCCAAATGAGATTCTGAAGTAGAAAATAAAACTCACAAGTACTGTTAAAGCTTATGCCAGATGCTATTCTGTTCATTTTTAATGCATTCATTTCAGCATCATGATATTTTAATATTAGCTGACACCACAATGACTCAAGCATATCAAGATTCTTGTATCTTTTTACTCATGGACCCTCCCCCCACCCTTTTTTCAGTTCCAGAACCCACTGCCTGTTATGGTTGGGTTTGTGAATTTATCTGCCTGCCTATTTGCATCCAAGACTGATTCTCTTCTAAGACAGAATATGGTTAAGTAGTTTTTTGTTTAATGTCAAACCTGTTTCCTCACCTGTAAAGTGGACATGCTAATAGTATCTTTTTAGCACAGAGACTCACACATTAAACAACCAACAACTTAATACTTTTTAATATTAGAAATCATGACTTTTTTATTTAACGAGCTCCATCTTGATATTTATGCTTTTTCTCAAAGATCACAATAGATTCTGGCTTCTTATCTGCCCTTCTGGGGTTTCTAAAATCACCTAACTAGGCAGTGTCCACTAACCCTATGCCTACAGGTTGGCTGCAATTATTCCTGAAAGGACTAGGACAAAGTCTTCTTTTTTTTTTTCATATCCACTACAGAAGCCAGCACAAATGTTAACAAAGCTTTTAAAATAATTCCCTTTTATTTAAATTCCCCCCAAAAGTCACAGAATATTTTTTTCAGAAATTGCTTTTTCCTTTATTTGTGGTTATTTTTTTTTAATTGTGATAGAATCATGCCTACTCTCTATTGGAGAAAGAGAGTGAGAAAATTAGAGTCAGTTAAAGAAGAAATGAATAAGTTCTTGGTCCTAGATTAAGGATGTCTGTAAGGAGAAGAAAAAAAATCTTAAACCAGAAGGGTTCCCAAGATAATGATTTTCTTAGTGCTCAGTGATTTGAAAACAATATAACTGTTATTTAGAAGTGAATCAAGACTTTAAAATTTGCTTTGAAAGTATATAGCAAACAAATTCAAGTGAAATAAATTTGAATTTATAACTATTCAAAATCTATGATATCAAGAAAATATTTGCTTTAATAATACAGTTGTCCATTTATAGTGTGTGAGGGGGGGCAAACTTTTTTTTAAGATATGGGGTCCTTCTATTAAAATCACTTAGAACCATGGATCTAGATTAATAGATTTTGGGGGGAGATCCAATTATTATATGGCCACAAACACTTGAAATCCATGTCTCCACATAAGGAGAAATAGTGGAACTACCCAGTGAAGTTCAACTCTTCACCACGTTTCCCACCATGCTTCCTGTTGGCAGCTCCTACATTATTCTGTTCCTTTCTCTGCAGGGAAGTCCAGCCCTTCTGCAAAGTCAAACAAACCAATCATTTCCTGGCCAATAGCAGTGGTTAAGACATTAGGCCTCAATATATATCCTGGCTCAATTATTTACTAGACCTGTGGCTTTACGTAAGTCACCTCTCAGCACATTTCACATATTCATTCATTCATTCATTCAGTAAATGTTTCTAAGCACCTACAATGTGCCAGGCACTGTTCTGGTCATTAAGGATGTAATCAATGAACAGTGCTTACATTTTTTATGTGTAAAAAAATGAACATAATCTTTGAGGTAGACACCATGGGTTGGCTAACCAATACCCATTGTTAACCCTCTTCACTACTGCTGTAGAACAGCCAGCTGCATGACATGACCTCAGCTCCTTGAACCACTTTTCTCATATGTAAAGTAGCTGGGTTGGTTTCTATTTACTCTATGATCTCATCCAACTCTGTGAGTATATCTGCCTGAATTCCGGGTGTTATTACTTCAGCTTCTACCTTGTGTAAGTGCTAAATGAAACTGAGCTAGAGAGGAAAGATAAAACATGAAGGCAGGCTGAGGCAACCAAAGCTATGGGAAGAGTAAGCCATTGTCTTCAAGAATGTCCATGGCAGAACTACAAGTTTTCTTGGCCCAAAATATCTCCCCTACAGAAGCATCTGTCAGTGGAGGTTGTGCAGAACCCATGAAATGACAGCATGTTCTTCCCAACCCCTCACAGTTTTACACTCACCAGACTGTATTAAAACAAACATTCAGGTCAGAAAGAGATCACAAAAGAGTGAGGATATCCTCTGTCCTGTGGAAAGAAGAATGGCAGGTTCATATAATTTGCCTTGGTAATGGACTGCTCATAATACGTATAGCATGTTTGTGGTAAAGAGAATTTGTTACTAAAGGTGTAGGTTTTGCTATTTGACTGTGGTCATTTTGCATTGTTTGGTTATCCTGTAGCATTCTCTAAGCCTACGTCACACCTGGGTGTAGACCATTTCTCTCTTGAAGGGTGCGGGAACTTCCAATGTTGTGCAGACAAGAAGGTAGACCCTGAAGAGGACTTAGGGACCCAGGGAGAAGGACTTAAGCTGGCAAGAAGGAGGATTCAATCTTGCTCTTCTGTCTTCCTTTTCTTAACCTATACTTTAATGGATAAATGTAGCTAATAATAGGCCTCCCATTAGAAAGAAAGAAAGACAGTCTTTGAAATGGGATTTTGGAGAATTTTTCATGGAGCATTGGAGGTAGAGAAAAAAGAACCCATAATTTGCCCACATTATCTGGATTCATATTATTCTATTTTTAGTTTATTTTATTATTCCCCATCATTGGGATAAAAAAGAATAGAGCCATGTATAAATGGTTGATTGATTTCCCACAAAGGTATCAGTGCAACTCAGTGGGGAAGAAACATTTTTATAACCAACTGGAATAATCAAATATTTATGGGGGAGGGGGGATTGAACCTAGACGCCTGTTTCATTCTATGTGTAAAAATTAATCTTAGGTGGATTATAGACCTAAATACAAATCTTAGAACCATAACATTTCTAGAAAAAAAGAAGGGAGGATAATTTCTTAGGGCACCAAAATTACTAACAGTAAAAGAAAAAAATGACAACTTGGACTTTATAAAAATTTACAATTTCTGTTCATTCAAAGAGCCTTTGAAGCAAATGAATAGGCCAGACACAATCCAAGAGGTAATGTTTATGATACACATATGTGACTAAAGATTTATATTGAGAATTATAAAGAACTATAAATCAATAAAAAAATTAAAACCAAAATAAAAATAAAATATTTAAATAGAAACTTCAAAAAATATACCAATGGCCAACAAGCACATAAAACATGATCAGGAAAATACAAATTAAAACTACAATTTCATACCCACTAAATGGATGATATCAGAAAAAATGGTAATGAATTAATATTAACTAAGATGTGGAACAACCATTTAGGAAAACTGCTTGACAGTTCATATAACTCTACATAAATCTACCCTATAGCCAACTAATTTCATTCCTTGGTAATTACTCAAGGGAAATTTTAAACTATGTCCACAAAATACTATTCAGCAATAGAAAAGAACAAACTACTGATAAATCAACTACATAGATGAATCTCACACACACAATACTGAGTGAATGAGGCCAGACACAAAAGAATATATGTCTTACTTCAGTTATAAGAAGTCCAAGGCCCATGGTAACAACCATGTCTGTGATATTAAAACCAGAAAGGATTGACTGGAAAGGGCGAGAAGTGTTATTCTGGGATGAGGGAAATATTCTAGATCTCAATTTAGGTAGTGTTTACATGGGTGTATATAATTATAAAACTCATCAAACTACACATTTAATAACTGTGTATTCGATTGTATGTAAATTACCTCAAAAATGTAAAATAAAGATACATATATTGAAACTATATAGATAGTTGGGATAATTTTACCACTTACTATTCTAACCCACCTGTACAATAATAAGCAAACATTCAGTTCTGAGCTTCCTGGAAACTGAGATCAAGGGAATGTTCATATTTTACCTGAGAGAAAAGTCTTTGACATATAAAGGTTGGTTAACACTGAATAAGGGTAAAGATATCAGATTCACTAGCTATCACCTTGAAGCTAGCTCAAGGTCATCATCTATATCCCCAATCTTTAGAATCCTTCATTGCAATAGCCGCCTAAATGTGCACCTGGCGTCAATTTTCCCTCCAATCTGTTCCTCAACTTACAATTAAAGAGATTAAAAAAAGTAATATGTCAAAATATGGCAATGACTCCTTATTAACTACAAATAAAACAGAAACTTTTGTAGTGTTACATATATGATACTAGATAACCTCATCCCTAAATACCTCTCTAGCCTCTTCTCCTACTACTCTTTGTTTTGTACCTTAAAGTCTTGTAAAACCCAATTGTTTAAATGTCCTCACACACACTGTGTCACTTAAAACCCCGGGCCTTGCTCATTATCACACTCTTCCTTATGCCCAGAGTGCCTTTTCAACCTATCATATTCTGAATAATTTACTCATCCTTTTCAGGCTCAGCTCAGGTGACTTCTTGTCAGGATATGCCCCTTGAATCATCACAGCCCCACAGTACCCAGTGTTGACCTTAGCGCTTAGGATATTTTTATTTCATCAACGAATACTTATTGAGCAAATGCTACGCACCATGCACTGTTCTAGCTCCTAGAATAAATACATCAATTAACTAAACAAAGTGTTTTAACTTCGTGCAATTAAATTTGCAAATTTATGGTGTCCAACCAAACCACAAACTCCATGAAGTTCAGCCATGGGTTTTTCACGTTTGTACCTGTAGCCAAAGCAATGCTGGCACATAATAGCTGCTCAGCATAAATTCCTGTGCACTGAAATGAAACAAATGATGGGACAGGACATGAGATGGCTACAGTTTGATTAGCGGGAACCAAGGTGAGGACGCCCGGTTCAGAACTGCCCCTGAGGAGGCGCCAGCCACAGAGGAGGGCTCTCCGCTGTCTGGAGCAGCAGTGCAGCCCTGGAAGCCACAGGAGATGAAGTGCAGAAACCAGGCTTCACTGTCTACATGACTTTGCCTAGAGCTACCTCTGCCTGAAACAGCCAGAAATAATTTCAAGACCACATAAGTGCTGAGTTTTTAGTGGTGGCAGATCCCCGCTGACATCCCACCCGAGGATGTTTGATTGCCTCCTTATATTCCAAACCAGATGTCTTTGGATGGCAATCTACTTTCTCTCACCTTGGGGTGGCCAGAGGGGAAGTCGGATTAGAGGTAGGTGGGCAATAGGGTGAGGGTTTTAAAAAGTATATTCCATGACTGATTGCCTAGGATTATGTATGAGGTGTGATTATAAAGTAATGAGAGCCATTTTCATGTGTGACTTGTCTTATGTTTTAATCACACCTCATATATGGAATGTGTGTCATTTCATACAATGTTTGAAAATTACCACAACCGAAGGTATTTGGCAGGAAATGTTAAATTGTTATTGAGTGCTCTTTTGCAAGGTAACCATACTCTGGGTTCTCTTCAGAGCATGTATGTAATTCTGAAACTATGAAGAGACTTTTTCTTATGAGAATATGTAATTCCAGACATGTTACCCAAGAAGAGAGAAACATTATATTTATAAAGTTGTGGTCACCTAAACACTCCAACACCTTTTGACAATTGTTATAAATGATTTGGCAGTAATAATAAAACTAGAACTCTTTTATAAATATAAAATGGACATACATTTAGAATTGAAGAGAGAAGTCAACTAAAATTATGAAAGTGAGAATAGTAGAGGATTTTTATATACTCAATAATTATCATAATTCTTGCAAGTACTTATCATTGTTATCCAAAAGTCTTCAATTGGAATTTACGTAGAGTTTGGGCAGACATTAAAACATATGGGTTTTTTAAAAAAGCATTCTTGCTATTTCTAAAAAAATACTTACAGCTGACTAAGCAAGAGAATAGTCATATTTTCAGAATCTGAGATTTGAAGTGAAAGATGTCAAATGAAAAAAAAAATAACAAAAAACCCCCACAACCAATTATGACATTAATGATCATTGGATTCCGTCTTTGGCCACAAGGGATAAATTCCTATTAAAATCAAATCTTGAGGGAGAACTATGGCTAATGCAGCATGAGAAGTAAAAGTGCCAGCAGAAACTAGAGTGGCTGGAAAACTATGAAAAGGGAAATTGAAAGAGTCATTTTATCTGGATAGGTAATTTTCAAAATGACTTAGAGCAGGAGTTCTCAAACTTGATTGTTCATAGAAATTACCTGGAGTGCAAATTACTTATCAAGGGTGGGACAAAAATATGCATTTTATTCTTTTTTACAATAAGGTCTTCATTTTATTTATTTATTCTTAAATGTATTTTTATTGATTTCAGAGAGGAAGGAGAGGGAAAGAGAGAAATAGAAACATCAATGATGAGAAAGAATAATCAATTGGCTACCTCCTGCATGCCCCCTACTGGGGATTGAGCCTGCAACCTGGGCATTGCCCTGACTGGGAATCAACTGTGACCTTCTAGCTCATAGGTCAATGCTCATTCACTGAGCCACATTGGCCAGGCCATTTTATTCTTATACAGTTGGTCTTCTGACCACATTTTTAAAGTAGCATATAGAAAATAGGAACTCTTATATAAGCGTGGTTTTTCATCACAACTTCACTACATAATCTAATAGTAATAAGACAAATAAAAAGATTCAGCAAAATTTACTTGAGAAATAAACCCATTTAAAAATATTTCCTGTAAGTTTAATTATTGGAAGGATCTGTATCATTTAGGGTATAGAAGAGAATGCAGTGAGAATGTATATTTCTCTAGACTTTGATTAATGACTTGCAAATCATGAATAAATAGGGGAAATAACATAAAATCTAAGGTTAATTTTTTAAAACTAGAGGGTATAATAAATAATCAAGTTTCCAGAGAGTGGTGATTTGACATGGAAATTAGGCGGGAGGCATTCATATTTGTACTGATCTAATATGAGTATGCAAATATAGACTCCTAGCTTAGAAGCCATTTTGCAAATTTTGCCCAGAATTGCAAATGCGAGCTCAGAATGTACTCCTCCCACAGCCTCCAAAGGTTCCAAGGCTGAGCCAGTCCCATCTGCCAGGGGATTCTACCACTTATAAAAGAAGAAGCCGCCGCTTCTCTGGTTTATGTTGATGTGAAACACCAGAGGAAAATAAAAGATGGGCACCTGGGCTTACTTCAACTTCGATAGAAACTTCATCATGCTATGTTTATAATGATTCCAAGGGGGATTTTAAAAATAACAAATGAGAAAGATACATTTCTCAAAATTCCCAACTGAGTTCTCATATACATCTGATTACAAATATGTCTGTCACAGGAAAACAGGATCTTATTACTTCTACTAATATACAATGGGATTGATGAATAAGATACTATATAAGCAAATACAGACAAAAAAAAATAGCTAAATTGTACTCCAGCTTCAGTATTTCCACATGGTAGTAGCTGTGCATGTGTGGTTTTAAAATCATTGAAAATATATTTTTTTAAATGACATGAGGAAGATGACTTCCTTTCCAATGTCATTATTTGTGAGGGAGAGGGAGGACCACATGTTTAAAAAGTTATAGTTGCTATGATACAAGGACATACAGGTCAAAGATGGGGCAAAAGGAGAGAGAGTGGGCCATTTACCTGGAGAAGACTGAAAATTCTTCATAGAGGAGCTGAGCTTATACTGTAAAAATAAATGAATAGACAAGGAGGAAAAGTGAATTGCATGGAGGATATCATGGGAATGTCACAGGAATCTGAGGACCCACCAGCAGTTGAATGCGGTGCAGAGAGCATGGTCGATGCCAAAACTAGACAGCCAGACAGGAACAGGGGTGGCACTTCAGGAGCTCTGACTGAGGAGTAAATCAGAACCACAGGGGTATAAGGCAGGAGTAAGGAACAAGGTCCTATTTCAGACCTTTTCATAGCTATGTAGGTGATCGTTATGTATTGCTCTAGTGTGTCCTCTTCAATTTTAACATACATCATATAGGAACATTCAACATTATAATGTGAGGCTTATAAAGTATATCTAAACTAATAAAAGAAAAACATGCAAATTGACCCTACCTCTGCTACGCCCACAAGCCACACCCACCAGCCAATCAGGAGCAAGTATGCAAATTAACCCAACCAAGATGGCTGCTGCCACGGAGAGAGCAGGAGGCTTGGGTTGTACCCAACGATGTAGGAAGCCAAACTTCCCGCCCTGCCCTGGCCAGCCCTGGCCTCCACTCAAGGCTACAAAGTTTCAATTATAGAAGATAAATAAATCCCAGATACCAGGGCCTCCGCTTGGGTCGACGGGGGGCATGGCCCGCCTGCAAACCACCACAGACCCCTCTCCCAGGCCGCCCCATGCCCCAAGGGAACCCCCACCCTGATCCAGGACACCCTTCAGGGCAAACCAGCCGGCACCCACCCATGCACCAGGCTTCTAACCTATTTAATAAACGAGTAATATGCAAATTGACCATCACTCCAACACACAAGTTGGCTGCCCCCATGTGGTCAAAGATGGCTGCCCCCATGTGGACACAAGATCACCACCACAAGATGGTCAGCAGGGGAGGACAGTTGGAAGGGACCAGGCCTGCAAGAGAGGGCAGTTGTGGGTGATCAAGCCTGCAGGGGAGGGCAGTTAGGGGTGACCAGGCTGGCAGAGGAGGAAAGTTGGGGGCGACTGGGCCTGCAGGGAAGGGCAGTTGGGGGGGAACCAGGCCTGCAGGGGAGAGCAGTTGCAAGGGACCAGGCCCACAGAGGAGGGCAGTTGGGGGAGACCAGGCCTGCAGGGGAGGGCAGTTAGGGGCAATCAGACTGGCAGGGGAGCAGTTAGGCATCAATCAGGCTGGCAGGGGAGTGGTTAGGGGGTGATCAGGCTGGCAGGCAGAAGCGGTTAGGGGCAATCAGGAGGGCAGGAAGGTGAGCAGTTGGGAGCCAGCAGTCCTGGATTGTGAGAGGGATGTCCGACTGCCCATTTAGGCCCTACCAGGATCAGGCCTAAATGGGCAGTCGGACATTTCTCAAGGGGTCCCAGATTGGAGAGGGTGCAGGTTGGGCTGAGGGACACACACCCCGTGCATGAATTTCGTGCACCAGGCCTCTAGTATAATACTAAAACTCCAACATTTCTTTAGCATTACTGCTTCAAACAAATAATCTATTATTGTCATGGTAGTTGGGATAGCCTGTGTGGAAGGGATTGGAAAAAAGAATTGGAGATCCAGGTAGGAGGCTATTCCAGTAGTCCTGGAAATATTCCTGCAGCCAGGCAAAAATATCACGAGGAATGGGGATGTCAGAAATCAGAAGGAGTATAAGTGACAAGACTTGATCACAGATGCAGGGATACGGAGAAGACAAAATCAAGGGAGGCCCCAAGGTCTCTGGTTTGGATGGGTCTATGAATGACCTTAACAGGGATTTCCCACTTAAAAATATTCAGATGTCACCCTTCCTGCCCAGATAAGCAGAAATACCACTTCTTCCATGTGCTCCCTGCTACTAATAGATAGTGGTCTTACTTGCTTCCATCTTTAGAATTTGATTGCATTTCTCTGTAGTACTTGTCATTTCTAACCAGAGCTGAAATAATGCATATATGATCTGTATAGTAGGTGTTCTAAAACTTAATAATTCTGTGCAGTGAATAAGTGAAAGTTTGCCTATTATGCCTCCTGGAAGTTTCTTTCAGATGTAGATCTAAAGCCCGTGTTCCTAAGCTTGTGTATCATCAACCCTGTTGACAACCTAGTGGCAATCTAGTGAAGCTATGGATCCCTTTCAGAATAATGTTTTTAAATGCAAAAAGTAAAACACACAGAATTATAATTATACTGAAACCAATTACAATGAAATATATAGTTATCAAGAGTTTTGAAAAACAAATGTGTGATCTAATACCAAGTGTTTTTTATTAATGCATTAAATAAGAAAAATACATTAAAGTATAGACAAATTACAAAGAAATTTATCTTTAAAAACTTATTAGTGGGGAGGCTGTTGTTGTTAGATTGAAGAAAATTGTGGAGAGGTCTTTGAAAGAAACTGTCAAGTAACACCTGAATTCTCCAAAGTATTTTTTAATTAAACTAAAATTGTAGTTTGGTTCTTTATCCTAACACTAATGAATTCCTCTTTGGCTAGATCATCATCTTAATATGCTTTATATCAAAAAGAAAAGGAATGATAACCAATGGTTCAACTTTGATGTCATCAAGATAAAATAACTTGTAAAGCTTTTTGAAGTGTTTCCAGGTGTTTGCAAATTTCTCTTTTCAAAGAAATTGACACAGAATTTTGCATCTCATCTTCATGGGGTAAAGCATTTCCTCCAGCACTGATAGTTGACAAAATGTTCCTCCTTGGTAGCTTAGGCAAGAAAGTTTGTAGATTTCTAAGAGTATCCATGAGATGGCATTAGAACCCATGTACTGTGTTCAAAAGACCATATTGCATTATATAGAGTTAAGAATTATTTTTTCAATTGTCTAGTTTTGTAAAATTTTAAAAACTAATTTCTCATATCGATCAACAAACCATTGTAGACAGGGAAATCCCATAAGCAGCATAAATATCTGAAACACTGCCATAAGAATACATGACCTCATGTTTGGTGATGGTACAGAATTGACCAATAGCTGGTCAGCAACATTACACAACATCTGTAGACATGAAGATTATGATTTCATGTGATCTTTCTAATTTAGAAGTTATGAGTGAAAAATACTCCTGTGGTTTGTTACCTACATTCATAACTGAAAGGCAGTTAGAGTTAGACATAATAAAGGCATAATTTTTTTCTATCCAAGTTCATGACCTCCCCAGAATTTGACTTCTCTCCACAGAACTCTTCCTACTCTAGAGGTAAAGCAGAGACTACAAGTTTACTTCTAAAATTCCAAATGAAAAATGTCATATGTAATGCCCTAAGGTTAGTGTACTCATGAAGTGTCATTGTCCAAACCATCTTTGGGAAGGAAATGGGTTATATTAATAATTATGCCAGAACAAGAGTCTCCAAACAAGATCAACCTAAGCAAACTAAGCTTTTTGGCAATGCCACCCAAGTTAGAAAAAAAAAGATTAAAATGGGGGGGACTATTGCAGAAGTCAAAGGTGGCTTTATTCTATAAAAGGGGTGATTCAATTCTCCCCTTTTACAAAGAATTGTGGAACCTGAGAGAATAGTGACTCCAACACAAATTAATAGTTAGAATGTTTTGCTAAGTTTTTAGGAAATATAATGAGTCATAGCCATCAATAAAGTAATCTTCCTGTGTGTGAAAATTAAGTTTTTGGCACAATGCAAAATTTGCATTGGTCTAATACCCACTTTCTATTAAGTATTTGTCCTAGTTGGGGCAAACTATCTTAACATGTAAGTCTAAATTATAATTAAAGTATTTAAATTATGCTCTTTTTACTCAATTACTGGATCATCACCTGTTGTTATCCATGGTCTTATGGCACTTTGTGGGCTCCTCATACAAGAAAAATAAGATAGGAATCAAGATGGTTCGCCTTCTCTTTGCCTATATTTTGGTATTGAAGGGCTTGAGTGAACAAGGTAATTAGAGGTTTCTGAGCTTGACTTTTTCCCTGGAAGCTCACCAAGCTATAGAGACCTAGTGCTCCTGAGACACAGGGCAGGGAAGAAATAAATCCTCTTCAGTCCCTGCAGTCTTTCCTGAGAGCGAAAGAAAAATATTTTTCCAGTGGAAAACTCTCAGAAGGCATAGTAAATTCACAGGCTCTCCATGGAGGTACAAAACTGAGTGAGGAGAGAGACTACACGGAGAAGAAGAAAGCACTCCTTTTTGGAGCTCTACTATGTACCAGGTATTTAACATATTACTTCATTTACTAATGGTCTGTAAAAGTGCCATTAATCCTGTTTTAGGAAATTTAGGATGGGAACTAATTCAACTTGTTGAAGGTCACAAAGCTTGGAAGTGCCAGAGTTAGGTTTTGAATCCTGATCTTTTAGTCCAGAGCATTGTTGGCTGTATTCTGACACCTCAGTCCAGTTTGGGATATCAAAGACACCATGCTTACCGTGACCCCTTCTCACCCCTCAAATAGGATGTCTACCTCCTCCTGAATCCAAGATCTAAGACTGGTCCGAGAAAGAAACAGGAAGGTCTGAATCCCTGAGAGAGAATAGTCAGATCCTTTGGGAATACAGGTCAGAAAGGTATTTCATAGAAGAATAAGGTAGATATTAAAGTTAAGTCACTAAATTGTTGGGCTAAAAGAGCAGGGAGTCAAGGTTTTTCAAATCTCCAGGCAGATTTTTTCACAGCCCAATGCAATTATCATTTTGACACAGCACACTTATTGGGCTTTGTACCAAGTCAATTATGATTTTATTCATTACAATTCAAATATATATTCATTGCAACATATGTAGAAAACATGGCTTCAAATAGTGTTTCATCAATCCTTTCCCATGCCTACAGGCCATCCCATGTTTTTAGGCCTCAGCTATGTAAATAGAGCTGTTTCTGATTAGCAAAATTAGCTTCCACTCCCTTTTGTGTTAACATGTAGCACAAAAGTCTTCACTTAAAGATAAGACTGATTGCTCTCTTGGAGAAAAGAGCTTTCAACAGGAATCACAATTAATTGGAAAAGTTTCCCTTGAGCTATAAACCACAGGGTGTAAAAAAAAAAAGGAACAATAATGAAAAATTATCAGAAATTTAATATTTTATTCTGAAAGGCAACAAAGATTTAACAGCAATGGTAATTATGCAGTTTATCTTTATCTGTCATATTTTTCTATCAATATACTCCAAAAATGTAAATAAGATTATAACACTTTTCCATACTCACAACTGTAAACCTACTTTTGCCCACCCCTGTGTTTTTTAAATGACTGGAGATGGAGGCTTCATTCATTCTTTCATTCATTCATAAATTTTTTAGCAAGAACCTCTTCTCTAGCTAAAATACAGAGAGCCCCTTCAGAGATGTAGTAACCTGCACCTCTTCTCTCCATTCTGACAAGGAAGGAAAAAGCCATTTTCAATAGTTTTCACTGTCATAGCTGAACAAGAGAGGAAAATCAGAGGCAGAGAGAGAGAGAAAGGAACCACATCCTCTTAAAAGGTAACAAATTTCATTTTCATCTTTCCAAAGGCCATTTCCTTTTCAGATTATCAAACAGTAAGCACTCACCCTTGCATCATCATGGAATGGGAATTAATATACATCTCTCTTACATATTGCCTAGAAAATAGTGTTGTTGCATTAATTCAGGGAAACAACACTAACCAATATAATAACTCATATTATCAGGTTCTACTATAAGACAGCAAAAATCTCAATATAAAAGTTATGTAATACTTACAATCAGAGATATGTATGAAAATGAGATGTCAACATGTCCACTCAATTTGCATTTAAAGATGACTAATTTTTAGGCAGCTTTGGTCTCAGTATGTTTGGATAGTCTTCTAATTAAATCAGAAACTTCATTATTTATTATGCTAATTGTTTGACCTACTAAAAAAGTAAGTGGATAAGTTGAATGAGCATAAACACGCAATCTAGACAATTTGGGCCAAACCCACTTTACATAAATAGATCTCTAGCTTGAAGTATATAAAAATTGTCACATCTACCAACATAGAATTGAAGATATTTCAATAGGTAAGAACAAACTGTCAAGTCATACTTGTTATTGATCAACATATGCCATCTAATGTACTAAGTCCGTGGTCGGCAAACTGCGGTTCGAGAGCCATATGCGGCTCTTTGGCCCCTTGAGTGTGGCTCTTCCACAAAATACCACAGCCTGGGCAAGTCTATTTTGAAGAAGTGGTGTTAGAAGAAGTTTAAGTTTAAAAAATTTGGCTCTCAAAAGAAATTTCAACGTTGATATTTGGCTCTGTTGACTAATGAGTTTGCCGACCACTGTATTAAGTCATATGGACACTAGCTAGCATCTAGTGTCTCCCAATTTAATGTTTAAATTCAGATCAGCCTAAAAGTGAATGAACCTGGAAAAAATCTTTGGAACTCCTTAAGTGCCATATAGCATTAATTTGCTAAATTGTACCCAAGTTTGCTTTCATTGAACCTGAATTAAAGTTCTAGTTATGGCATATACTAGCTGCATGACCTTCAGCAAGTTACTTGGCTACTCTGCACCTACATTTTATCTATAGAGTAAGAACTACAAGGATTGTTCTAAGAATTATATATATGTATTTTTAATGTGTGGCCCTGGCCAGGTGGCTTGGTTGGTTTAAGCCTTGTCTGGTACAACAAAAGGTTGCAGGTTAGATTTCCAGTCAGGGCACTTACCTAGGTAGAGGGTTTGATCTTTGGTCCCCAGTTGGGGTGTGTATGGGAGGCAATCGACTGCTGTTTCTCTCACACATCGATGTCTCTCTCTCTCTCTCTCTCTCTCTCTCTCTCTCTCTCTCTCTCTCTCCTCTCCTCTCCTCTCCTCTCCTCTCCCCCTCTCTTGGGTGAGGATTAAAAATTTAAAAAATTTAAAAATGTGTCTACTCCATATAGTTCCAAACACATAGTACGTATTCAATAAATTGTAAATTGTTTGATATCAATGATTGATGGAGTCCTACAATGCTACTGAATTATAAATTTCCCTCGAAATGTTGGGGCACTGGAAACATTTCTACATGTGGAAATATAAACTAAATAAAATGTGGATCTTCTAAGTCATTAAAAGAGCAAGAGTCATAAGAATGTTTGTATCCATAATCTTACTCCTAGAAGTGTATTCTTGATGTCACAGAGGGGTAATTAAAATGTGTAAATGTCTTTAATATAAATTTATAATAATATAAAACTGCAAATCAACTAAATTTCTAACAAAGAGAAATTTTAATAAATTTATTATTAAATTATTTTAATAATTAAAAATAAAATGAAGCTAAATGGAAAATATAGACCACAAATTGTATCTACACAAAAACTGTGAGTATGCACACAATGTATGTGTATGTACATTTGGGGAAGACTATACAGAGATGTGCTGAGCTGGCTTATATTGGCTTATGAGAGCCAACTGTTACATTTTCAGAAAATTTGCAGCCAGTTGTTAAACACAGTCATTATTAAAAATTAAATTAAGCAAGTACCCATATAGTGAAAATACTATGTAACAGCATGCTACTGCACCTCACCTTATTTGGTGTCTCACTAATAGTTTGAAATTCGCCATGACAGGAGTGTTTACACCAAGGAAATCGACAAATGCTTCAAACCAGGGCTTATATTTTTTGTTTTGTTGATGGTCTAGACATAAGAAAGCAGTAGAGAATATGTTAATAATGCAAATTAAATTTTAAAGTGTATCCTATCTGTTGTCATTACATTGTGAATGACATTGAAAACTGAGGGAATATTTTCCCAGTATTTGAAAACTATTATCCAATTTAACCAAAAGTTTGCTGCTCTCATGACAAATAAGTGAAGTTATAATACATTTTTATTTTCTCTTTCTTCTTAGAAATGTTGATAATGAAAATATCAACCAATATTCATGGTAGACCCACACTCAAGGAGCTGGTTGTTACACATTTGAGCATCATAACCCTTTGTATACCTATAAAACTACAGTTAATGATGGTGAGAAAGCAACTCATGAACTAAAATTGCACATGAAATATTAATTTTAAACAGTTCCATTTGTGACTATTTAAAGATAAAATAGTATTTTTTAAAGTAAAAGAATACAACAAATATTTTCATAAAATTTGATATTTTTCAAAAGAATTCAAATTGTGGTACAACAATAATTTATCTCTTGACTTTCCTTTCTTTCTTTTCCTTCCACAAATATGTATTGGGCCCTACTATGGGGCTCTGTACTATTTTACCATCCCTGACCTTGTATAATCTTGTGTGGAGTCAGAAGCCACACAAATAATTATGCAAACAAATATTTAAATGTAAATTTTGTTAAATACTATAAAGGAAAAGAGCAGGGAACCTCGACTAGGAGGACAGAAAGAATTAAGCACATTGTAGAAAATGATACAATCAAGTCTTTTTTTCTTTTGCTTTACATTGCACTTTGTGATCATAGGTATAAAACAGAGAAAGATCAAAAGGTCTCCGTCCCGACAAATCTACAATCTAAAGGAAATATTGTCATCAGAATGCTCCCTATATTCAGCTGAGATTTAAATCAGATTTGAACCTGCTCCTTTGAGATTCAGAAACAATTACCCCCAAGCCACCCATCCCACATAGTCCAATCTCCTTCCACGATTTCTGCAGATTCTCAGGGACTTCAGTTTGCCTGGTCACTCTGGAACATGAAGTTATTCAAGGAACATCTTGTAAATGTTCTACCCAACCCTTGAACCAGCCTTGTCTAACTTCTTTTCCCTCTCCCTCCCTTCCTCCTCCCTTCCTTCTTTTCTCCCTTCTCCCTCCCCTCCTCCGCCTTTCTCTATCCTCTCTCTCTCCCTCTCCCTCTCTCTCTCTCTCTCTCTCTCTCTCTCTCTCTCTCTCTCTCTCTCTCTCTCTCTCCCTCTCTCTCCCCTCCCTCCCTATCTCCTAAAAGTCATGAATTCATTCTGAAACCTCCAACTCCAATTCAGTATTGCAGGGTTTGTCCCTGTTTCTCTCTTTCCATAGCTATAATTCCCTTTTCTTACAATGAAAAACCTGGCTCCCATTAGCCTCAATATATTGACCTATTTGCTCATCCTTAGAATACACAGAATACCACGAAGACAACAGTCTTCTCCATTAAGAAAAATAAAATAAAATAAACTGCAGTTCAGAATGCTTAAATGGTTTGCTTGAGAGATTAGTAAATGTGTGAGCCAAGAGTCTATTTCTATTCTTCTGACTCCCACTATTTGTTTTTCTCGAGACACGAAACAAAATGACGACTCTTAATATTTTATCTCCCCTTATAATTAATCAGTCCTACACTTTCAAACAGTACTTGAGATATCAGAAACATAAGTGAGTTGTGCATGTTGCCAGTTTGGACTAGACTCTTGGGTAAATTCTATACTTTTCATGAAGCAGACATTAACATATAGAAGCAATTTTAAATATAACATGACTTTTACTGCACTTAAAAAAAAACTAGCTAATGGTATTAGTGAATTAATTCTAATTCCATGAAAATAGATTGTGGTAAGCTAATTTTGACACCCATGGGCCTTTTCTCTACCTTCTACCCATCCACACCTCAAAGTAGGCTAAGCAGTGAGGGTAAAAATTAGCCTCTCTCCAGATGGGTGGGGTGCTTGACAATCATAGGGTTAAGACTCTAACATTTGAGATCTTGCATGGAAATTTTTATATAATTGAAGGTTGCAACTACACACTGTATTGTCACCTTTGTGTCACTGTTAGGAAGGACATTGATGGCAGGGTCCCGGTATCATTAGTCAGGTCTAAAAGTATAGACTGAAAATAGAAGCAGTTTTGATTTTTTTTCTTGAGCAAGAATATCTAGGTAAGAAGCATTGTAATTAGAATGCATACAGTAATTACAGATGTGCGAAGAGAGCATGAGTATTATACTCCCTCAAATCTATTATTGCTTGGTCTTCGAAGCAACCTTTATGACACCATGATGCTGAAGCTGTAATTAGAAGATATGTCCTACCAACACATATTTGCAAAACAGAGTGAAAAATCTCACCCTTTTCCTCTCTGGAGGAAGGCATGAGAGGATCTTGCCCACACTGTTAAAAATGAAGAGGTGTTAGAACTACATAGGAAAGGCAACTCTCCCACTTTGTGGGCCCCTGGAGCACCCTTCCCTTCCCGGGACTGCCTCCTGCTACCAGGAAAAAGTCACAACAGAGTATCAGGTAAGCAGGAGGAGTTAATGAACTGTCACTTACTACTTTGAAAAAAATAGTCATTGTCCTAGAGGCCTCATTTGTAAAAAGGATTTTTAAGTGGACTCTCAGGGATTAAAGTTTTTGCCTTCCCCCATGCCCCCAAAAATCTATTGATAAAACAGAATACTGTGGTCTGCAGTGGGTGGTGGGATGTGATGAGGCTGGTGGAATATTGTCTCCAAGGTCAGTGTGTCTCCCATCCTCCCCAAGGACATCGGGATGTGGGTTGGAGCCCGGAGCCTCAGGCCCTCTCTGGCTCCCTGCCAGCCCAGGAAAGAGCTCTACTTGGTGAGCTCTACCCCAGTTTCTTAGGGCGTCAGTACATGACCTGTGCTTCCATCTCAGTCTCCCAGGGCTGACAGATGACTGGCTCTCTGAAGCTGGCCTGAACTGGCTTAAAACCATCTCCTGCCATTGATGGATGAATGAATGAACAAAGTGTGGTATAAACATACAATAGAACATTATTCAGCCTTAACAGGGAAGGAAATTCTGACACATGTTACAACACGGATGAACTTAGAAAACATTATGCTAAATGAAATAAGCCAGACACAAAAGGACAAGTACTGTGTGATTCCACTTCTGTGAGGTGCCTAGAATAGTCAGAGTCATAGAGAGGGAAAGGAGACCAGTGACTGCCAGGGACTGGCAGAGGAGAGACTAGGGAGTTACTGTTTAATTGGCACCGTGTTTTGGTTTTGAATCGTGGAAAGCTTCTGGAGATGGATGGGGATACCTGTTGCATAACAATGTGGACACATTTAATGCCACTGAAGTGTACACTTAAAAATGGTTAACATGGTACATCTTTTTAACATGGTAAATTTTAATGTTTCTTTTACCAGAATTTTTAAAAAGTAGCTCCTGTAACTTATAGGCCTTAATTGTTAAGTTTGAAGTGAGTTCCATCATCACAGTTTCTCATCATTATCTTAAATTATTATTCAAAGTAAAGTGCTAATGAATAATGAGACTTAAGAGTTCTTTAGGGGACCTTGCTATTCTCGCTACAGACATGCATTTCTCGCCCTCCCTTATAGGAATATTGGTCCTGTCTCTTTAACCCAATTGAAATGCTTTTAGTCTTTCTAAAACAAATACCCCAACTTCACTTGTTTGCAGCTGCTCTTCTAAATGACCCAGTGGGCTATGTCACTGGACCAGAACACTGGACAATGCCTCCTTTGGGCTTCTACCTTGTAAGACTGACATGCCCCTGTCCTTGTAATTCTAGGCTGTAGTAAATCCCACCTACTCCACTAATTCTTTCCATAACTTCCCCATCAGAAGTCATCTTTCTTTCACTTTTACCCACACATTTTGTGTGTAACTGTGTTGTAGCGTTCCCTAAGGTACTTACTTATATGTCTCACTGGAATGTGAGCACTCCGAGAGTAGATAAGTTCAACCACATGATATTGGAACAGTTTGACCATTTTTGTTTGACCTATAAAACAAAAAAAATTCATATAATGCAACTAAATGCTATTGTATGTATTTACTACTGTATTAAAAATAAATAATTGTACAATATTCATCTGTGTGTGCTTCATAGCCTATATTGCAATGTTTTGCAATAATAGGTGCTCAATGAATAATGCACAAAAGTCTCACATGAATGACATACTGCACAAAACCATGAGATGAGGTTCAGGGAGGGGTTAAAGATTCTCAGAGAGGCGGGGGTGGAGAGCACAAATTTCTGAGTCCTTTTTAAAGCTGGAGAAGACAGGGGAAAACCTCTGGTTTGCATGCATGTATTTAATCTTCTTAACTCCCTGCTAACCATTACTTTCCCCCATTTGACCCTTAACGGCACTGAAGCTTAGAAAAGTCTGTGATAACTTGCTCAAGTTACTTGTCATACTCTAAATCCTTACTCTACATCATGCTGGGAAGCTATTTTAGTTGATGAAACAGTGTTTTCTCTCTTTGGAGCAATATTTGTGGCAGGCCAATGGCAATCAGGTGATCATCAGCAGATACATACACACTGTTCTCACCAAGAAATGGAAACGTTGTGTTTTTCCAGAGTTAGGCTGGCAGAAGAACTGTCTACCTGACCGGTCATAGCCCCCATGTAAATAGAAATGGGTGTGCTGGGTCGAGCAGATGCTGGCTCTACCTGTTTGTGTAACGAAGAGCCCTACCCAATGCCGCTCATCTCTAAATTCCCAGAGCTCTCCCAGACTCACCTTGAGGGAGGGCCAGGCTTGGGCCCAATCTTCATTACACCCCTAGTGCTAGTATCTACAGCAGCCCTGTACCCATGCCTAAAATGCCTGGACCTATGGAAGTTCTGCCCCAGGTAGGTTCTAGTACCAGGCACATAATCTGGCTTCCCCAAAGTGGCCATGTAATCAGCCAATAAGTGTTAGAAGAGGAAGTCACACTAATTCATTCAAAAGCAGTGTATTACAAGGGTCTGTTTTGTGCTAGATCTCCTCTAGAACCTGGGGAACCCATGGTAAACTAAAGTGCCACCTTTTAAGAAGTTCTCATTCTTTTGGGGACTTGGAGCCTGTGCTCTTAACCCCTGTGGCATATTTCTCATTTCACTGGCCAATTAATACATTTGTATGCTAATTTCTATGGGAATATTTGGTAAGAAAAGAGGAACTGAATACACAAGGATCAGTTATAACTAAAACAGTCCCAAATGCTGCATCTTCAACAGTTCTGATATCATTCCTAAGTAACACAGGAGGGTGTGTTGGGCATGATTCAGTGAAAGAAACAGAAACCACTCTTAAACAGAGAAGGACTAAACACACAGAATTAGGTGCTAATGAAATGTCTGGAAGAGCTTGGTCTCTAGAAATGAATCCTGAAGCCACTTCTTAGAACCAATTCGCTGGGAAGCCATTCTTCAGAAGCTAGCATTTGAACAACTGGGTTCAAGAGCATGTGGTCATAGCTGTAGTGGAGAAATTAGGAAGTGGGAATCGAGAAGCTGCACACAGCATTCAGCTTCCCCCCCATAGTAACTCCTCTCAATACACAGAAGACTGGGTAATGAACATGGTAACATTATGACCAGAAAACTTCACATTTCATGACCTTATTTGCCAATGGAATAGGGCAAAAGTCAGAAAAAAAAAATGGCCCCTGCTTCACTTCTGCCTCCCAAATCGTATCCAAGTACACCAAATTGGAGGAATCTATTATGGGAAATGAAATGTTCACCTTTGCACACCCTGTAATCTAGAAAAACATACCAGGAGAATGTTAAAAATTGAGCTTATTTCCACCCAGAAGGAAAGGCTGAGTTTACCGTGTTGAGGGGTCACTATGGAATTAAGTCTCATCAGCTTAGTGCCTAGTTCAATGTCTGATACATATTAAATGCTCAACAAATAACTCATAAATGAATGAATAAATGCATTGTGGATATCATAAAAATGACAATAGTGACTTTTTTCTTTTATCCTCTTTAAAAATATTCTTAAATGATGCAGTGATGGTGGGTTATTCTCTTATTTCAAGTACAAATTGAAGTATTCTTTTTTATTGAATTTATTGGGGTAATATTAGTTCACAAAACCATGCAGGTTTCAAGCGTACAACTCAACAAAACATCATCCGCACACTTCTGTTTCTACTTGAGGAACTTTTAGAAAACTCAGCAATTAAAATATTTTTTAAAATAGAAGAAAGCTAGATTTTTCTCCTTCCTTTTGTTGGACATGAGTCTCACTTTCAAACTTTTGTGGTTGTTGCTAAATGTTCCCTCCAAGGAGAAGTCTTCCTATTTTGTTTATTTTTAGAAAATAGAGGTTGCAGATAGAGAAAGCTTTTGAAAACTGGAATCTCAAAAGGGAACTTCTAGGCAGTGGCTCTTTATCCAGCCTAATATAGCAGCAACTTTGAGTAGGTTATAAGAATATAGCCCTGCAGTGGATCACCCTCTGATCCTCTTTGTTCTGACTAATACAGCATTAAACAGCATTTTTCAAGACTACATTTCACTCTCTTTCCCTTTGGAAGATAGACAACCAAATTCATTTACCTCCCCCACAACAAAAAGCTATCTCCATGTTTTCCTTGCTTAAATTGAAACTAATTAGGATTGTCACTAAGTTGCATAAATTGTTACCATAGAATATTAGAACCAAAAGGAATGTTAAGAGTCACATTATTCTATCCTGTTGTTTGCAGGTGAGGGAACAGAGAAGTTGAGTATTATTTTGTATACTCAGCATCTTCTTAGTTTGTTGATATTCTCTCACATGTATTTATTCATTCAGTAAATGTCTAGCATGTAGGACACACAAAGCTCTGTGAAAGGTCTTGTATGGAAATGCTGGAGTGTTTTCAGCCACATGCCCCATGTCTACATCTAATAAGCAACACACAAGTTTAGCCTCACAGAGCTATAATCCACTTTGCAAAATGACATACACTTTCATGATTGCTTATTTCTTTTAAATATTTTTAATATATTTTTATTGATTTCAGAGAAGAAAGAGAGGGAGAGAGAGATAGAAACATCAATGGGTTGCCTCCTGCATGAACCCTACTGGGATCGAGCCTGAAACCTGGGCATGTGCCCTGACCAGGAATCAAACCATGACCTCCTGGTTCATAGGTTGACGCTCAACCACTGAGCCACACCAGTGGGCTTGATTTCTCATTTCTTACTTGAGATTTCCTCCACCAGATTCCATGCCTCCCTTTCTTCCTATCAAAATCCCATCCATTCTTCTAAGCCCATTCAGTTGTTAATTATTGTACGGGGTTGAATGTTTTTGACCCCACCCCACAAATTCACATTGAAGTCCTAATACCCAACATGATGGTTATAGAAGGTGGGAACTTTTAGGTCATGAGGATAGAACCCTCATGAAGAGGATTAGTGCTTTTATAAGAGATCCCACAAGTTCCTTCTTTCTTTCCACCAGGATAAAATGAGAAAGTCTGCAACTTGGAAGACAGTCCTCATCTGGCTATGCTGAAACTGACATCCAACCTACAGAATAAGCTACTCGGGCTATGGTAATTTGTTATAGCAGCCTTAACAGACAAAGGTGTTACTCAATTAAGACACACAAACTCTGCAATCACAATTGCTCCTTTTATGACTTATCATAGGACTTCCTTGACTTCTCTATTATGATATGTATTAGGCTGACTTCTGGTGAAGTAGATATTATGTAGATGGATACACATCTACTTTTCTGTGGTTCCAGCAACATGGTGAACTAAGCTAATTTGGAAGCCCTACAGCTATAAGCCCTTAGAAACACTGGGTAAAGAAAACTACAAGAACAGAAAAAGTTATTTTTAACTGCTCTTTCCAGAAAGAAAGGGAACCTTCAAGTGCTAGAAACATGGAGGGAAACTGAAGCCAGACTGATAAATATGAGAACTGAGGCTGATGGGAGCAGTGTTGTTGGTTCCTGGTTTGTTCCAGGGTTTAATCCTCAGGAACAGGTGCCCTCTTAGGCCCAACTGAAGGGGAAGGTAGAAACAGAGATACCTCCTTATGGGTAGGACCCTCAAAAGCTTCAGTCCCAGTCTAAGAGGACTAAAAAACTCAGCCAACAAGGTAAGAAGATGACAATAAACTCTGTTTAGAGAAAAACAAGTCTTCTGAGCCCTGACCAAGAATCGAACCAGCAACCTTTTAATGGATGGACAACTCCCAACCAACTGAGCCACACCAGCGAGGGCAAAAAGTAGTAATCTTTGTCCTAGATACTTTGTAGACGTGAAATGTACCAATAGGAAGAACCAACTATTCAACCCATTTTCTCATGAGAAAATAAAGTGCTTGTGTGCTATGCACATTTAAAGTATCCATATTGGAAGTTTTCTTCAATTCAACTGATATTTTTATATAAGAAATAAGCTTGAATTTTTGAAAGGCTTACCAGTAATTTAAATGTTCTGAACTGAAAAGTTAGTTTTAATCATCCCCTCATATATAGGTACTAGAGGCCCGATGCATGAAATCCGTGCAAGGGTAGGCCTTCCTTCCCCCGGCTGCCGGCACCAACTTCCCTCTGGCACCCGGAACCCGGACTTCCCTCGAAGCCCCGGCTTCGTCCAGAAGGACATGTGTTCTACTTAGCATATTATGCTTTTATTATTATAGATTATTACAGATGGGTGATTGAATCATTAGCCATCTAATTGAACTCCACCTCCAGCCCCCCACCTCTCAGTGAAGGTCAGGCTGATACCATGTGGCTCAAATCCTTAATCCTTTAATCACATGGTTGTCTTTTGGGCATGGCCAGCCCCTCTCTGGCCATTAGTCATCTCCTTAGAATAAACCAGGGACCCAACAGCCACCTCATTAGCATAAACTATCAGGGTCCCCCATGAGTAACAAAAATACTCCTATATATTTCCAAAGAAGTCGTCAGTATATTTGTAAAGTGCTATAAGAATCATGGCTGTAAAGGACAGCAAAGATCCCAAGGTGCAACAGCAAAATGAGAGACCAATTTGTCAGAAACTTTTCCCAGTTTAGGTACAGGTTACGGGGTAGGTTGGAGAGACTCTTTCTGAACAGTTTTGCTTTATGCCCTTTCCCCATTAAAGCTGGACAGAACACACGAGAATTTGTAATCATTAAAGACAATAATATAAAAAATAATGCTCAGTTTCAAAAATTCAAGTTCCTCGTCACCAGGCACTTTCACTGAAAAATAGTTGTTTCATCACTTTGGCTTCTGGGAGAAATGCTTGGCACGTCGTGAGCAGGATTGATGAAAACATGAGGCAGCAGAAAGTCTCAGCACAGTGCAGTCTAAAAGGTTTGTCAGCATCCTTTATGGAATAAATAATGGAGTCACTGGAAAACTACCGTTAAAAGCAGAAGTTTCTGGCCAAAATTAAAGATTTGCCAATGCCTTTGAGAAATAAAGTAGCACGAAGCAAAAACCAGGAGATATTCAAGGCAAGTTTCCTTATGTAAACATCCACAAGGAAGTACATATGTAATAAAATCTCATTTAAACAAATTATACTAAATAAAAATTTGCATTGTATGTCTTTGTCAAGGTGGAGGTGGGGGAAGTGAGCAGGGGAGGAGGAGTTATCACTTGGGTAAAGGCAGCTCTGAAACGGTATTGCTGATCTGCGTCAGCCAAAGGGAAGTGTAGAGAACAAGACACGCTGAGTTCTCCTTCATGTTTGGTTGACTTTTTCTGCCCACATAGTTTTGAGAAGCCCCCTCGTGGGTATCACCAACAAATTGTTCACATCCACTGGATGTGAAATTTAAAATGATTGCATATCAAGAGCAGAAAGGAGTGATTTCTAATCATGCGAAAAAAAAATGGAAAAGAGATTTTGAATTGAAATTCTTGGATTCTCTGTAGCATAGGAATGAAGCCATTTCTAAAGTACTCTGCACAAAAGATTTTATTCCGTGTTTGATTAAGAGGGGTTAGAAAAAGGTATAGAAAGTTCACAGCCCACAGAGAGCTAAGGTCAAGGATTTTCTGCGTGGTGAAGAATCAGGGTCAGGGACTCCTAATGAAGCCCTTTTTACATCAGGACCTGGCAGACAGAGTTGGTAGACTTTGCAACCACCAAGGAGAATTAGGCCATCTCTGGAAGAACAAATGATTAGGTAATCAGATACTCTTTCTTGGTCAGGACAAAAGGGGTATCTCAACAAAGGAAATGGTAGTTAAAACATTTTACTCAGCAAATTCTGCAGCTTCTTAAAAGGGGAGAATTTTAAATCATGGAGTAACCCAAATTAGTTAATAGTTGCCTACCTAGAGCCCCCAAATTTTGTTTGCATTAGAATTGTAATGCTAAACTATTGTTTCCACCTCAATAAATCTTCCAATTTTTGCCAGCTGGGTCTTGATATATACTATATTCACTAAGGAAATATCTTATGACAAGTGATTATATCTTTTTTTTAAATATATTTTATTGATTTTTTACAGAGAGGAAGGGAGAGGGATAGAGAGTTAGAAACATCGATCAGCTGCCTCCTGCACACCTCCTACTGGGGATGTGCCTGCAATCAAGGTACATGCCCTTGACCGGAATCGAACCTGGGACCTTTCAGTCTACAGGCCGACGCTCTATCCACTGAGCCAAACCGGTTAGGGCTACAAATGATTATATCTTAATCCTTATATGAGGTTCAGGAGTAAAATTCTTCAAACAGATTAGTGCAAGGAGCAGGAGCAAAATATTTTTAAACTAAATAACAGCTTTCTCTTCTTTCTCTACCCCTCTTTAAAAGCAGTAATCTTTATTTAACTTGGGGATATAATGTTAGGGAATAATGTCAAAATACTGATTTATTATATCACGAGAGGCCCAATGCACGAAATTTGGATAAGAGTAGGCCTTTCTTACCCCTGGCTGACGGCACCAGCTTCCCTCTGGCACCCGGGCCCCGGGTTTGTCCGGAAGGATGTCCAGTCTAATTAGCATATTGCACTTTTATTTTATTATTATAGACTAGAGGCCTGGTGCATTAAATATGTGCATGGTGGGTGGGGGGAGTCCCTCAGCCCAGCCTGCACCCTCTTGCAATCTGGGACTGCTGGCTCCTAACTGCTCGCCTGCCTGCCTGCATAATCACCCCTAACCACCTCTGCCTGCCTGCCTGGTTGCCCCTAACTGCTCACCTGTCTGCCTGATCACCCCAACCACTCTGCCTACCTGCCTGATCACCCTTAACTGCCTCTGCCTTGGCCCCCACTGCTATGGCTTCCTCTGGAAGGTCATTTGGCTGTCTGGTCTAATTAGCATATTACACTTTTATTATTATAGATTGTATTCTCTATTTTAAAAGGGCAAAATCTTTCATCAAGGATTTTTGAATGAGAAAATGTGTTTATGTCAGTGTCCTAAATTGAATGATTGAAGCCTAAAGGTTTAATGATGGAAGCCTGTGCTACCAGCCTGCAAGATGACCCCAATGATCCCTGACTCCTGGTGGTCATGCCCTTGCATAGTCTCCTCCCACATTGAATTGGGCTTACCTGTAACTTTTAGGCTATTTGGGGAATGACATTGTATGACTTCCAAGGCTACATCATGAAAGACATGACTTTCACCGTGTTCTCTCTTGGATGCTTGCTCTGGAGAAAGTGATAACATTCAAGAGATTCTAGAGAGGTCCTCATGGCTGGGAAATGAGACCTCCCAACATCCGTGTGAGTGAGCCATCTTGGAAGATGATCTTACAGCCCCAGTCAAATCTTCAGAGGAATGCAGCCCAGTCATTATCTGATTCGAATCTCATCAGACCTTGAAGAAAGCTGTTCCTAGATTCCTGGCCCATGGAAAATGCTGAGACAGTACACGTTTATTGTTGAAAATCACTAAGTTTGGAATCATTTATTACTTCAGCAATATATTACTAAATCTTTTTCTCCACCAAGAAATACTAATAGCAAAACAAATGAATACACCCATTTTAGGGCATTTACAAAGTTGATAGCTTCTGTGGTTACTAGTACTTAATGAGGCCTTATCTCAAGGAATTTGCCCTTTAGTTCTTGTGTCTCTAAGTGTTGTACCAAGACCAGCAGTGTTGGCATTAACTGGGAACTTGTTAAAAATATAGAATTACAAATTCTAGCCCAGACCTAAATCAGAACCTGTATTTTATGAGATCCCCCCAGTACATGTAGGAACATCAAAGTTTGAGAAGACGCCCTGATTTGACTCCTAATGGGAACCCTAGTTGTACATTACAAGCACTTTTTAAAAATATTGTTGGAGAAGCTCATCCCCAGAAATTCTGAATTAATTGGTTTGGGTTGAGGTCTATCATGGCTGTGGATCTAATTATCAGAATCCCCCCCCCCCCCCCCCCTGGAAAAACTACATTGAAGTCTCAGATCAGCTCTGACTTCCCAGCATGCTCCAGTCCTGGTTCTAGAAGTCAGGTATGCCCAAGTATGTTCCTGAAACTCCCCTGAAGGAACAATGGGTACAAGTCAGTTTGGATTTGCTGTCTAGGGCAACTCAGAACTAGGTGCTGAATAATCCAAGGTTTCGGGATAGTTTACACACCTATCAGAATACAACCAAACATTTTTTAGTTTCATCGTTCCTGGATGGCAAAAGGTTGGTAACTAAGGTTCTCACAAGCCTTTGGAAAATACTCTTTACTGTTGACCAGACACTACTAAATTAAGATTTCCAATATGATGGGTGCTTACAAATGTTCAACCTACTATGTAGTAAATAGCTCAAATTGGCAACACTAAGTACCACCTGAATGTAAGAGGTGGGGGAGGAGAGTGCAGGGACTAGGGATTGAATGTTTTGTGTTTGTTGTTTTTTGTTGTTGTTTTTTTACTAATGCATCCCCAGTGACGGAAACAATGCCTGGCACACAGCATGCTCTTAATTAATAAGTATTTGTAGGTTAAATAAACCCCTCAAAAACCAATAACTTCTGATCATTCATGCATTCTAAGTCACTGAATGTGCCAAGTTAGTGAACCTCCAGTGGAAATTGTGGAGGCTGTTCTACCAAAGAATTTCTAAATGAAGCTCCAAATCTTTTAAAAATTAAAATTTGTGCCCTAACTCGGTGCCATGTTTCAAATGTCTTGCCTAATTTGTCCTGGATTCCTCAATTGGAGGCTGGCTGAGGGATGTGATCCCTGCCCTTGAATCTCCTTCCTTTGTGAGTTTCTTTTTTTTTTTTTTTTTTTTTTGCCTGTGCGTACACATTTCCCAGGCAGAGGAGCGCGTGCCGCGGCTGCGCCCATTGGCGCGTGTGCGCGCGGGTTTGTAGCTGTCAGATGATGGAGGCTGCCTAGGACCCAGGGGGAGCCGCTCCTCTCGCACTGCAGCGCCTTCGCGCCGACCGGTCCAGCCCCCTCCTCTCACCTCGCAACCCCCCTCCGGGGTTTTGGCACCTCTTGGGGGCGGAAAACTCCGCCAGCCCTGACCGCGGGCCGCGCCAGTGGCTTGGTGGGGCCGAGCGCGGATGCCCGCCGGTGGGCAGGGTCGGCCTGCGGTGGGGACGGCGGGCTGCTGTAGTTCCCGCTAGGGCCGCACTCAGGGGGAGGAAGGGGCCCGCCAGGCCCTCCCAGCCCAGCCAGCGCGCCGACCACCCTCCCCGCTGGGCCAGGGGACCAGCTCGGCCGCAGCTCCACGCCCGCGCCCGGGCGCGTGGGCGGGCCCGCGGCGCCGCTCCCACGCTCCCAGCCCCTCCCCCTCCCCTTCCTTCCTTCCCCGCCGCGCTCCGGGCAGCAGCCGGCGGATGCGAGCCGCACCGGGCGCCCGAGCTTTGTGTGCGCCCGCGGGCCCGGGGCGAGCCTTGGGGGGCCCTTCTGGGCGGCTCTCGGCCGGCTCCCCGGCGGGCGTGGTGAGGCGTGGCTGGGTAGAGGAGGCGCTTGGTGGGGGCGTGGGGCTCCCCGGTGGGCGGGAGGGACCGAGCCAGCCGCGCCGGACAATGAGCCCGGCCGCCGGACGCTGCGGCCCCCTATAGGAGGACGCGGGCGGGCCGGCGCCTCCGCGGCTCAGCGGCTCCACCTGCGAGGAGAGGGCGGGATGCCAGGGCCAGGTGTCCCGGCGCTATAAAGGGCCCTCGCGGCCAGGCGTTCCGGAGTTGGTTCTCGCGTCGACGCTGGGCTACCTGCAGGCTTTGGCTGGGACGTTTTGTGTGTTTTTTTTTTTTTTTTTGTGCGGGGAGCCCTCGGAGCCGCCACGATGGCCAGCACCAGGAGCATTGAGCTGGAGCACTTTGAGGAACGGGACAAAAGGCCGCGGCCCGGGTCGCGGAGAGGGGCGCCCAGCTCGTCCGGGGGCAGCAGCAGCTCGGGCCCCAAGGGGAACGGGCTCATCCCCAGCCCGGCGCACAGTGCCCACTGCAGCTTCTACCGCACGCGGACCCTGCAGGCCCTGAGCTCCGAGAAGAAGGCCAAGAAGGCGCGCTTCTACCGGAATGGGGACCGCTACTTCAAGGGCCTGGTGTTTGCCATCTCCAGCGACCGCTTCCGGTCCTTCGATGCGCTGCTCATGGAGCTCACCCGCTCCCTGTCAGACAACGTGAACCTGCCCCAGGGCGTCCGCACCATCTACACCATCGACGGCAGCAGGAAGGTCACCAGCCTGGACGAGCTGCTGGAAGGTAGGAGGGGAGGGCCCAGCGCAGCAGGTGCGGCCCAGCAGGTGCAGGCGCCGCGGGCCCGCGCGCACACCCACGTAGGGGGGCGGGGGACGGGGGGGGGGGGCGCCTACGGGGTGTCTTCTAGGCCACGGGAATTGTCTGTTCTGTCTGCTTTTCCTTAAGCTCTGTGTGGAGCGCGCTATCCTCTGATGGTCCTTCCCAAGAGATTTGCCTTAAACAGAAAAGAACAAAGAAAAAAAAAATCCTAAAGGGCTTTGGACTTCGGTGACATCTCTTAAAATTGGCGAGCTTGTGTTTTTTTTTTTAACTGCAAACTATTTGAAAAGGAGGCTCTCCAGTGAGGATCTGGGTAACCCTTTAGCTAATAAGCTGTTTGCTCAGCCCGCTGCGTGTCGACCTCCGTGGAGACACCTGTGGTGCCAGCCTCTGGGAGGGACCCTGTTGTGTCTGCTTTATTCAGAAGGTTGTGCTGTGAAAAGCTCTGGGTTGGCGTTCCTGTTTGGACTCCCAGCAGAAGTTATATGAGGTCAGGAGGGGTGCTCCTAGGCAATTGTTCTTATCCTTGGCTGCATCTTGGGTCACTGGCGACTTTAAAAAATATAGGTGCCCGCCACCCCCACGCCCGCTCCGCTTCCAGGTTAGGATGTAATTGGTTTGGGGTGTGGTCTGGGCATCCCGAGTTGTAAAAGCTCCACAGGTGATTCGAATGTGCAGCTAAGGTTGAAAACCACTGTGCTTAAAGGTTTTCTACATTTGGTTGGTGATGAGGTGAGTCAAGGTCAATCTCTCTTGCCCTGTCTTCTGTTGAAATTAGCTAGTTAGGATGTTGGTTAGAGGCCATTGGAATCAGCAGTTGCTTGGCAACTGATTCACTCACGTGTCAACCATGCTTCGCTCAAAGGGACTGATTGGTTGTATGTTGTGTCATCCTTGAATTCCTGCAATACTTACTCTTCTTTCCTTTTAAAGAAGAAAAAAAGCATTACTAAGTAAGTACAGGCATACCTAGGAGACATTGCAGGTTCGGTTCCAGGCCACCACAATAAAGCCAGGATTGCAATAAAGTGAGTTGCAATCTTTTTGCTGGTGGAGGGTCTTGCCTTCAATTTGTAAAGAAACGCAACACCTGTGAAGCACAATAAAGTGAAATGCCAATAAAACGAGGTGTGCCTTTAGTTAATAGAACCTATTTCCAGATCTAAATAGCACCTGTAAAGATTAGACAGAACCCAAATATTTGCTGCCTGCATGCTTACATACAGTCTACCCTCATGCATCTTTCTTCATGCAAATGGCACATTTGCTATAGTCATAGCAACATTGGCTTGGCAGGGAGAGGAAACTGAACTTTGAGCCAACTGTTTTTCTTATATCATTTCATCCTGTTTATGTTATGTTCTGAAGGCACTGTGCCCATTTTACACACACACACACACACACACACACACACACACACATACACATACACACACGAGGAAAGTAACATGACTTGTCCCGTAATTACTGCAGTAGATGCTCTTTCTTCTACAGTTCACCTCTCATACACTGATGTGACCTCACTGAGGAGTACTGGAAGTGGTTGAGTTTCTCTATTTAGTCACTGTTGCCAGTTTTCCCTTGTCTGGCTAGATGAGGACCCAGCCAAACTTAAGTTGTCTCTTCAGCCTGTGTGTGTGTTAGCGATTTCACACATTCTCTTGGTCAGTTGTGTGTTTGGGTTTTAAAGGCTATCTGAGGAGGTGATGCCAACTGGAGGAGTAGATGTAAAATAAAGATACATTGTTAAACAGGCTTTTATCACTCCCTTTCTTTATGGTGTTAGAAACGTTAAGAGCAACATTTGTGTAGATATTTCAAAACTGAGTAACAGATTGACTGGCCCCACACTAGAGTAGCAGCCCCATGGAAAGATCAAGGCAATGCCTATGGATTCTGCACCTGTTACTGGCATGCCCTTGGGATACTGTGCCTGGGGTGCTCCGAAGATTTTAGTACCTTCCTCTGAAGTAATTTTAACAGTACATTTGCTACATGAAATCAATGTACTCCAAAGATGAATATCATCGTAGGGGGAATTTGGTCAAAGTAACCATTATGCACATTAATTAATGAGAACACATATTGTACACTTGAGTTTGTCATTGCCTAGGCAGTACATGGTCCACTGAGTCTAATTCTCAAACTGTAGTTTCCGCTGTACATGGAAGGGTTGGACCATTTTCTTCCCATGAGGATGAGACCCATAGAGTCCAAATTATACCATCATATGATACATAATGATGCAACAAATATTTGCACAACAGAAATGTTTTCCTAGTCTAGTCAATTGACTGCTTGTTTCTAGCAGTATTCAGTTACTGCAAAAGAAGAAAATTTGTGCACTTCTTTTGTCATAGTGGCATTCTCTCTGACAATGGATCTTTGTCTAAGTCTTGAATATTCCAGTAATGAGTGGAGTACCCTGTTGCAAGGAAGATTTTAAGAAAAACAAACAAAAAAACCATCTATGCTCTAATATCAATTAGAGAATTTAAATAGTTTCACATTTTAATTAAAATTGTGTGCTCCAGTGTTTAGATTTATCACACAGAAGAACTTGTAGGTTTTATTTGATCAGTAAAAATAGGTCTGTAATATTGCCCATGTCGTCAAAATTGACTACAAGATTCTCTGATATTTTTTACACCATTATGGTTGACTCTCTTCTCCTCTGCCTCTTCTATCCCATGAAGTTTGTAGTTTAGGAAACATTGTTTTTCCTAAAATGTTTTCAGTGAGGAATAAAGAAGGTGATGGCTCAAGACTGCCCTTGGCATGAACACTCGTTCAGAACCCCAATCCCATTGAACTCAGATGACAAAAGAAATTTGCATGACCCAGATTTTTTTTTTCTGTCCTTGACGTTGAGAGTCTCTGGCAACTAAAAACAGTGTGCTGGTGTCTGCTGGCACTCCTGTGCTACACTAGGCCAGCGGGCATCATCAGCCTACTGTTGTACCTCACCTTGGTAGCTTAATTTCACTGGTTGGTGCTGGGTTTCCCGGCAGTCCTGTTTATTCTTTAAAACTGGACGGGGACCTTCTCTCGGAGGAGGACTGTTTGTCATAACCATCAATATTGGGGAAAATGAGACTGAGTTGGGTGAAGCTGTGAGCCAGCTGAGTTTGTATCATCTCTGATACATAACTGAAGCTGTCCTGATGACTCACACTTAAGTTCTCATGTTCCAAGCTAAGAGTCAGAACTCCAAGTCTCAGCTTTGTTCCATGAGTGTTCTCACCTACTGAACATTTTGGCTGTATTTGTAAAATTTTGATGTCCTAAAGAGAGATGGCCAAGGATCGTAGAAATGATGGCTGACCAAGTGAAGATCCCTGGGTTCTACTGACTGTGGATTTGAAAAAAATACTCGCCTAGTTCCCAAGGCCTCAGTGTCCTTTTCTGTTCAAGGAAAGGTTGTTTGAGAGTTTGGCAGATCCCCTCTCCAAGTCAGACCCCGTCAGGTCTAAAAGGACATGCTCTTTCTCTACCTCTGTGGCTACTTACTGAGTATATGAGGTCCTGGGCTGCCTTTCCCCACTCAGAACCTTCCAGAAAACTGACAAGGCTGAAGCTGTCCTCCTCTCAAGCAGGGAGTGGGTGTGTGGCTCTGGTGAAGTGTTTGCCAGGAGCCAAAATAATTAATAGCCACCCGTCTCTGCCTCTCTCATTCCAAAAGTAAAATGTTTTGTGTTATCTCTGCCTGTTACCCCTCAGTCAACAGTAAGTAAGCTGATTGAATTTTTTGGCATGTGAGAGAATTTTTGTGATTTTTAAAAACAATTATTACTGAGCATGTTTTTATTAATTTGAGGGAGGCAGGGAGGGGGGGAGAGAAAGAGAGAGGGAGAGAGAGAAGCATTGATTGCCTCCCACATGCACCTCTGACTGGGAACTGAACCGCAACCTTTTGGCGTATGGGATGATGCTCCAACCAACTGAGCCACCCAGCCAGGGCAGTTTTTATGATTTTGATAAGTGATGCTTCCATTCTTCAAGTTAACTTGAAAATTCACATGAATTAATTTGAATTTAAGAAAAGTAAGGTTGTAAAGAAATTAAGCACTCAAGTTTCTGAGGTTCTCTTACTAAATCGAGTTTATTGAATCTGCTGGGTTTGGCCAATTTCTTTGAAGGTGTTAAACTAAAATGTAGTTACTGAGAGAGTTTTAAGTAAAAAATAAGTCTCTAAGAACCCATATCATAGGATTTTTTTTTCCCCTTGAAAGGTGGATTTTTATAGTAAAAATAGAAACTTAGCTTTTGGAACTTGTTATGGGATTACATTCTTTACTCACTGTGAGTTATAAGATATATTTGCAAAAGTAAGTCAAAAGCTGTATGCATTAAAGGCATCTATGATGATTGGACATGGCAGTTTAACATTGAATCTTAGGTCTGCAAAGTCTTCTCTGCTTGGCAGACTACTAGATTCTTTAAGAACTGCTTCACATATTATTTCTCTGGGAAGTCTCTTCCCACACCGCGGGGACATTGGTCTCAAATAGTTGTTGATCAAGAGCATATTTTTGTTGTTTCAGCTGCTGGGGGTACAGTTTCTTCCCTCAAGATGCTCACAGTTAGAGGGAAAGAGATAGCAAACGTGTACACACACACACACACACACACACACACACACTTTCCAGGGAAAGTGCAGCATTGGTCAGGATGATGAAAAAAGCTTCCCAGGGGAACAGATGTTGGAGCCAAGGCCTGAGGTCAAGCTTATAACGCTTCCCTCTACTTACAGCATTTTCTTTGCCTCTATTGTACCACTTACCTTTCCAGTTAGTGGTTTATTGGTCTGTCTTTTCCATTAGACTGAGAGCATCATGAGGTCAGGGATCTTGGACATGCAATAAACTCATTGAATAAATAGCCCAGAAAATTACTTTATTTCTAAATAAATAATTACTTAGAAATAAGTAATAAATTTTACTTCAAATGAATAGTATAGAAATGATTTTATTTCCCCTGGCTGTCAAGGGAAGTTTTCTATGAATTAAGTTTGAATAGGGTTGTTCCTATATAAATGTGGAAATATGTATTTTGAAAAATTGGATTACATTTTGAAGGTGCTGTGCTCAGTCCTTATTATGGGAAGAATGCCTCTTGCCTAAAACCTGCTTCTATAAATTGGATTCTTCTTTTCATCTCATTTACTTAAAACGGGGGAATTCAGATGTGCAATAATACAGCAGCAAATAGACTCTTTCCAGAGATAATGTGAAGAGAAATTTTAATTTGGAGAATAAAGAATTCTAAAGGGTTGGGGAAAGGGAATATTTGGGAGAGCATTTATATGATTAGAGTATGCCATAATGATACTCTAAAGTTATAAGAAGAGATAAATATTTTATGGGGCTTTAAAATACAGAAATGGATATTTTATGGTCCTGTGATGTGAAATAAAGGAAGCTCAATTCCCTTGGGCAGTGCTGGTCAAACTGCTTACTTCATTGCTAGTAGGACCAGGAGAGTTGCTGTAGGTCTGTACCTCGTAGCCAGGTCTCTTTCTCCTTACCCCACCTGCTCATGCTCCCAATTCTGTTTTTAATCTCTTCTGATGAAATAAACAACTACCCTGCTTAGGGATTCTTTTTCTTCTCAGCATTACTGCTATGTATTAGATGTTTTATATGCAGTCACTGTGTGAGGGACTTGACGTGTTTCCTCACATTTAACCTTGTAATATCTGTGAAAAATGGCAGCGATGTCGTCCCTGTTTCACAGATGAGGAAGCTGAGGCTCGGAGAGGATAAGGAAATTGCCCCCTTGCGCTAATCCTAAGAGGTGGGTCTGGAAGTTGAGGCCTTTCTTCCTGGCTTTTGAACTTCTGTATTCTTAACTGCTATGTTCTATCACCTGTGAGGAAATGGGGTCCATTTCGACCCCTGAGGTTTGACTAGGCCATAATAGATCAGCAGTCCAAACCTCCATCACTGTGCAGCCCAGAGTCAATCATTTAGAGCTGGGTAATGAAGATTGCAGTAGTGCCTCAGTCACTGTGGGCATAAAAAAATGTTAGGATGCTTCCTGTATGGTTCCTGGATAAAACACACATTCTGTACACCTGCAAGGTAGTGTCTCTGCATTCAGGTTCTGCAGAGTTCCCTTGCTTGACCTCCGTTTTTCTCATCCGGTAAGTGAAAGATGGCTTAGGTCAGTGGTCGGCAAACTCATTAGTCAACAGAGCCAAATATCAACAGTACAACGATTGAAATTTCTTTTGAGAGCCAAATTTTTTAAACTTAAACTTCTTCTAGCGCCACTTCTTCAAAATAGACTGGCCCAGGCCATGGTATTTTGTGGAAGAGCCACACTCAAGGGGCCAAAGAGCCGCATGTGGCTTGTGAGCCGCAGTTTGCCGACCACGGAGTTAGGTAATTGCTAAAGCCCCTTTGCCCTTTGAAGTTCAGTGATCTTGGGAAATTCTTCTGACTCTGTCTGGCTCCATGTACCTCTTTAAAAGTTGGCCAGGTCACCCAGCTGATGTGGCTCAGTGGATGAGCATCGACCCATATATCAAGAGGTCCTGGATTCAATTCCTGGCCAGGACACATGCCCAGGTTGTGGGCTCAATCCCTTGCCGGGGGCGTGCTGGAGGCAGCTGATCTATGTACCTCTTTCATCATTGATGTTTCTATCTCTCTATCCCTCTCCCTTCCTTTCTCTCCAAAAATTAAAGACATTTTAAAACAATAAAAATAAATAAATGTTGGCCAGGTCTTTTGATCAGATGTGGTTACCAAGGTTTAGCTAAAGTTCTTAGAACCCCCCCAATAACTTATAAAAGAGTCTTCTTCGTAAAATGCTCTGAGGAAAGGAAAAATTGCAAACCAAGTGAGGGCTCATTGATTTCTTTATCCCATGCAACACATACTTCCAGCACACGATGTTTGATAATTAATGTTACTTTTGTGCCATATGTGAGATATTTTAAATAGTGGGAATAGGTGGATATAGGTATTTAAAAAATTTTTCTCGTTAAGACAGCTATCTGGACAGTTAGCTAGATTTGCAGAAGTAGAATAAGTTCATGTGAAAATCAAGTATTTGGTGTCCTTTCATATTTTGGTTTTTAAATATGTTTTTGTTCAAGAAAAATAATGCAATATATTTTAATAATGTATAATTTTCACTGCCTCTAAGATGCCTGACTTGATTTTTCTCTTTGGACATCTGTCATAATCACATTCTCATACTTTTATTACTAGTGTATGTGTTTAAATCCCAGGATTATTCTAAGCCCCTTAGTTTTTCAGTGTCTACTTTGAGTTAGTTCTCTGACATAGCTTATATTCAGTTTTGTTCATATTTTGTATTCTTAAGCATTGTCTATAGCAAATTTATTTCATGTATAGTTTTAATACTACCAGATACATTTTAAGTTCCACTGTTTTAAGGCTAGAATTTTCATCTCTTAAAACATGCTTTAATTTTTATTGTAATTCAGTGTTTTATTCTATTTGCCACATCTTCTGCAGCCTAAATTAAATCAGTCAACTAGTTAGATTGTGTAATTTGTCAGATGCTACTACTTTATAGACTATGGGAAAATAGTGGTTTGTGAGATCAACTTAAGTAGTTTTGATTATACTATAACATTTACTATCATCAAACAAAGTGGCTACAATAATCTATAATTATGACCTACTCTATTACCTTTTGTTTATATATTGATAAAATTATAATTACCTGCAACCAAAATATATCCTAGTGGACGTTTTAAAGTATGGTCATTGATTTATTTCTTCCTTCACTCTGTATGTTTTGCAAACTTAAGATTATTTTTCAATTTTTTAAAAAGAAAAAACAACAACACTGAGCCTTTATTGAGCGCTTACTCTGAGCCTGGTGCTGATATTCATGATCTTTATTTCTTAAAGGCAATGATTGATGTGCCCTTTCCCAATACCCTTGCTCATCATCTTAGTCTTTTTACTTCACAGTATTTTGCCTCATCTGCTAAAGAATCAAGAAAATAAAAAAGGAGTGTTGGAAACTTACTGTTGGTTATACTCATGTTCATCAAGCCTCTGTGCAAGAAAGAACTTGAGAAATAGTCCAATGTAAACTCATCTCTTGTTAGGTTAGCGATCAAGGCCAATAGCCAGAAGATTCCACATGAACCTTATAATAAAACACTGAGCAGAGAGCCCTAGCAGGCAGTGGCTCTTTGATAAATAGTAGTGGTCCTCAGCATCTTAAAACAAAATTTGTGTCCTTGTAACTCTGCTCCCCACCCCCTCCCCAGTAATTCTAGAGCCACCATTTGCATCTCCATAAGGCTCATCATGCTTCTGCATGGCAGCCCTTCAGGTGTTTTGAAACAGTGCTCATGCTTTCCTCCACCATTCCCCTTCCCTCCCACCCCCTAAACACCTCTTTTCTGGACACACATCTGATTTTTGAGTCCTTCATCATTTGCCCTGAAGCTTTGCAAGCCATCCTCATCATCAGTCACTAACTTAAAACTGGGGCCCGGCCTTCCTCTTAGATCTCACAGTGAGGTTTCAGGGATGAAGGGGAAAGGTGTTAGCAAAGGACTCCAGAAGTTGGGGAAACTCTGTCCAGGAAAGTTTTACCTCTGCTTGGATGATGAGCAATTGAAGGACTGGCCCTATATCCTTTATACCACAGTTTATTTGCAAATATTATTAGAGGGATACATTTTGGTCTGAAAGTCTCTCTCTCTCTCTCTCTCTCTCTCTCTCTCTCTCTGTCTCTCTGTCTCTCAATATCCTTAAGATTGCAGTGTTTCTCTAATTTTAGTTTTGGATACTTAAAAATGAAAACTGTAAAAAGCTAACAGCCGAATTGCAGAAGCCCATTATTGCCTTCATTACTTTAATTACATTGTTACTTAAATATTTATAAATATAAAGGTAGGTGTGTACTTATGCATATAGGTCTTATACACCGATACACCCCAAACAAATTGATAACGCAAATACCAATAAAACTGTATTGGTATTTACAATAAAAATGCAAAATAGCAACATAAAGCTGTAGATACTACTTGCTCAAATTAAATTGTTGTTCCCAGTGTGACCGTGGTGCTGAATGCTGAGTTCAGATGGCTGAGTGATGAGTCAGTTTTGCGCTGCTAATGAGCCCTCATTCCTGCAGAGTAAAACTGTGTCCTCTGGCCTTAACTTGCTGTGCTCGTCTTTTCCTCGAGTCCACTTTTCCTCCTTCACTGACAGCAGAGTTACAACACCTGATGCCAAAAGAGGTGAGGCTGCGGACAGTGGCCTGGCTGTCCTTGGTTCAGAAGCAGTTGTTCAGAGGTTCCAGAATTGGGCGATCTAAACATTTTAATCATCAAAATAAGCACAGACTGAAAATGGCCATGGTGAGCTCTTGTAGAGTGTGGCGTCCAGCTGGCTCAGACATGAGGAGCAGGTCTGTAGGGTTCATCCTACCAAGAGATTAGATACAATTAGTACTTTTCCAGTGAGCAAGCTTGAAGGCTTTTTGGTTAATGAGTAGAATTCTTGTTTTCCTTTTACATATTTTTTAAAAAATCTTAAACAACCCCATAAGTTTCAATGGTGAAACGTGGATTTGTGGACATACTTCTTTGTAGATACTCAGATGTAGCTTTTGTGCCCCTTCACCAGTGGATGGTACAGATGGTGAAGCTGGATGTGACTTTGGGAGACAACTTCTTTTGGCCACTTGCCATCAGATGTGTTGAAAGAACATTGGTCTTAGAGGTGAAAGATCTCATTTTGTGCCCTTA